>NW_010264746.1:0-4244 GCF_000690775.1 Eurypyga helias
TTTTTTTTTTTCAGGTATTTATCATTGGGCTAATTGCTGACAGAAAATTTCAACATTTTAACCCTGTCTTGGAAACCTACATTAAGAAGCATTTCAGCGCTACGTTAGCCTACACGTAAATGATAAATTTTATTTTTCTAATGTGCCTTGGGTAGTTTTTCCACATAACATTATTCAATTATTTGATCAACTTGTAGGTTAATGAAGAATTTGCCCATAGAGCTTGGGAGGGCAGGAGCTTCTTGAAGACTGGGAATAGTATGTTTTCTTGAGATTATAGTAGTAAAACTTGGGATCCTGTGGAAGGAAGAAGTCTTGATTTTGTGGTATTGAAGGAGGGGATGATTTAACCATTTCAACAATGGTTTTATAAGACAAATATTCTGAAGCAATTCTCAGTCATTCTCTTGTCCAAACTTGGCAAGAGCTGAAGGTGGCCCTTTTGCTGGTAGTCTTGTAGAGCATCCTTCCCTGCCTTAAATGCAGGAAGCAGAAGCCAGGTTTTAAGCTTGAGGATACTGGGAGATCTGAATCCTGGCTTGACTTGTGATCGCGGGCCTTTTATTGCACAAGTTGGTTAAGAGAGGCTGCATTGACAATATCTAAGTGGTTACTTGAAATTCTTAGGCAGTTTGCTCCTGTTAAAATAAATGCCCATGTATCAAGATACCTGTCTACTCAATATAATTTTGTGTTAGTGATATATAATGTTGTACTTACTTATTTTAGTGTGTGTGTTGAAACATACAGTGTAGCTGGGATGCTTTCAGATGGAATTGCTTGCAGTGTCATTATAATAAATGACTTATGTTCATTGCAAGTGAGGTGTTTGAAATGGTATTGTTTTAAAAATTGTTTTGCTTTCAAGTTTGGTAGACTTTAAAACATGGAACACGAGAATTTCTAGCTGGTGTTATATGTGTGTTTGAGAAACAAATTTCACAAATTGTAGCTCAAAATGTATGAGAAAGCTATGTAAAGGGGAGACTTATTTCTCTTAGGAGTTTCGTCTTTATAATAGCCTAATCCTGAACATCCCTAAATATCCAGCAGAAAAGAAGTCTTACAGAGATTTGATGTGTTGTTGGTATGTTGAATGGTGTTATGATCTGTGGTTTTTCTTTTTTACCTCAAGAATGGCTTGCAGATTCTTACCAGCAAAACCAAGACCATGATGAAATTACTAGTTGCATAATAAATTTTTGTAACTTGGTGGGCACTGCCTAGGCCCGTAATTTTTCTTTAAGCCTTTCAAAATTGAATTTCTTCATTGTGAGCATACTTGTAACTTGTATGTGTTTTTGTGTTTACACAGAAAACTGACTAAAGTTTTAAAAACATACGTGGATAACGCTGAGAAGTGTGGTATCACTGACCAGCTCTTTAAAGCTATGAAAGCTTTGGAGTACATCTTCAAGTTCATAGTCCGGTCCAGGATATTGTTCAATCAGTAAGTATGATGAATGCTGAAACCTCCTCTAATTCACATTGATGGTATTATTCAAGAAGTATCAAAATTGTAACACCGCAGGTTAAATTTGCTCAATATTTTGCTGTTTTAGAAATATCTTTAAGTTGTTAGAATTTATTTAGGAGACTGCTTTTCCATAAGGGTAAGCCAGATTTCCTGAACAGAGCTGTATATTTTAAGTAGCAGTGCACTGCTGATATCCTCTTCTGCAGCTCTCTGTAGTTTAGGTCCCTGAACAAATAAAGCTTGCCAATATTTGGGCAACTTTTCTTAATAACTATCTGATACTGGATGGAATATTTTAGGCTACCAAAGAGCCATACTGTTCCATCCCTCATCCAGGCCTGGGCTTTGCTAGTGGCATTCCTTGGATGGCTGCAAAAGTCTGGGAAGACTGAAGTATTGACAATTGGGCAGCAAAGCAAAGGGACAGCTTTTCTGGCTGGGAGATGGGATGTGCTGTTTGGGGCATGGAGCAGCTGTGTTTTGCAGAGGGCTCTACTCGGAGGCCGGACATGGAGAAGGTAGAGAGTCAGAAGAGATGGACAGCAAGGGGAAAAAGATTGAGAGGCACCTTTTTTAACACACTGCCTCATAACAGGAAACCACAAGTATTGTTGGAGTTAAACCCCCACAGGTCAGAGCTCCCCAGCCCCCACCCATCAGAGCAGGCAGAAAGGGTTGGTGATCACTTACAGTTTGTAGACCCCTGCAGTCTTAATTGGTTTCTGTGAATGAGATGGCAAAGTGGGAAGGAAGAAAGAAGGGCTGCAGAAATCTTCCCAGGAGTAATAGTATTTTTGGTAGGAGAATCATTCGAGTTGCTGTATAAGCTGCTTCTGTGCCTGTTGGTGTGGCAGGGGTAGGCTGTGTTCTGCTCCTCCCTCCACCTCCTGCACGGTGAAACGCAGAGGCTCACTGGTGTCTCTGCAGTGGGCATCTGTCCATTGAGTCAAGCATAAATAATCATTCTAAGTTAGTTTGTGAGTCAATACTGAGTTATATACACAAAACATTAAAAAAGTTATAAACCAAGTTGATGCATTTGTTTTCGTTTAGATTCAGTCCTTTCACTACTTGTTAGCAATGGTAACAACCTTATTACAAGGGATTTATGCGGAGCTCTGAAGTTACCAACTCCGCCAACCTTTCTTGAAATTAGAGATTGTAATTTATTTCTGTAGGAGTCTTGCTGTGAGATTCATAAAATTCTGAATGTCACTTATACTGTTGCAGATCGTACAAATCACTTTAGAACAGAAAAAAAAAAAATTATCTCTTGCTGCAGATTAGATTTACAGACAATATGACCCTCTAGTATTGGCCATTGGGTTTCCTCGTGCTAAGCACTAATTCACAGTTCTTTAGCGTTGGGACGGCACAGCTCTCAATGACAAGGGATTAATCAGCGAAGCTACTGAATGACACCATGATTTGTTCTGCTCTAAGACTTAAATCCTGCCTGAGGTGTGTGATTTGAAGTGATTGTAATGCAGAAGTGTAGCAGTGCCCTGAAGTAGCCGTAGCGTTTTACTGAGAAATCACAACGAGCAAGCAGAATCTTTTATTGCAAAATATTAGTGTTTTGAACTTGGTAATATGGTAGTGGGCTGACTGTAGGGAGCATTTTACTAATGGGATTGCAGGCAAGCTTCAGTTCTGGATAAATATGTAGAAGCCTAGTTCATCTAGTTAAAGCCTGGTGGCAAATCTCTTTGTTCAGAATGTCAGGGTTTATAAAGGCAAAATACTGTAAATGAACTTTAGATATATCTTTATTTAGTTTACTCAGTAATGATCCCAGTGGGTTATGCTGCATTTACAAGAGTCTGAAAACTTTGAAGGCAGCGCTGGAAGGGTCAGCTTGGTGTAATCCTGGTTTTCTCATGGCTGCAGTGTTTTTGTGCATTATTGGGTGTATTAAATATCTATATGTTAATAACTGGCAGTAGAAACACATTGGTGACTAACATGTTCATTGCAATTTCCTTTTTGAAACGCAAAGCTTTTTGTCTGAAGCAGTTTGATTTATTGGACTGTCAAGTTTAGTTACTCTGTATATTGGTATTAGTTTCACCTCTCTAATCTGTTCAGGGGGACACTGAAATTCATTATTGAAATTGTGAGTTAACAAGTAATTTGTCCTGTATAACCCTCAGTTTTAGCCTAAAAGAGGAATGGAAGTTTGCACAGCAAAATAACCCAATAGAATATTTTTTCTGTAGCATTCATTTCCCCCGTGTAGTGGTTAAATAGCTTTTTTTAATATCTGTGGCTCCCAGAGGTTTATGAATGCAGCATTAGAAGTGATACACATTAGTTTCAGTGTAAAGCAGCAAGAACATTCTGAACTCCATGTTTATCTTAAGCCCCTTGCCTTCTGCAATACATGGCCCATCACAATATCTTCAAACATAAAGAGATCATTCTACCATAGTACACACAGAGTTCATGGATGCGGTGTTCTCTGAGGTGCAAATCACAGTCAAGACCTTCTTAGTGGGTTTAACTTCAGAGGAGGATGGTGGGGAACCGAACTCTTGCTGAGAGCTGCTGTAATGGGTCTTGGTGCAAAATGTTCAGGTGTGCTCAGGGACAGAGCTGGTGGAACCAAGGAGGGGGCTTTGGAAGCCCAGTTCCTGTTGGATGGGGCTGTTGGAGGCAATCAAACCCAACTGGGTAAGCATGGGGTTTTATGGAGTCATAGAACTGTTTTGGTTAGAAAAGACCTTTAAGATCACCCAGTCCAACCGTGAACCCAGCACTGCCCCGC
>NW_010264746.1:4334-35286 GCF_000690775.1 Eurypyga helias
CTCACGTCCCTTTCTGGGAAGGAATTTCCTCAATATCCAATCTAACCCTCCCCTGGCACAACTTGTCCTGTCATTTGTCATCTGGGAGAAGAGACTGACCCCCACCCTCTCTGCGCCTCCCTTTCAGGGAGCTGTAGGGAGCGATAAGGTCTCCCTGAGCCTCCTCTTCTCCAGGCTGAACCCCCCCCAGCTCCCTCAGCTGCTCCCCACAGGAATTGTGCTCCAGACCCTTCGCCAGCTCCGTTCCTTTCTCTGGACCTGCTCCAGTTTTATTTGGGGAAAGAATCTCATCTAATATTTATAAACACCCTTGTTTAAATCTGACCTGGGTGCCACATTCTCCTGGGCTTCTTTAAGCACTGATCCTTTTTTATCATTTTTGGGTCATGGTAAGTCTGTGTAGCTGAGGTTCCAGAAGGGCATTTGCTTACAGCCCTTATGTAGGCGAGTCACACAGGTTGCTGAAGGTAGAAAAAAGTAAAGGGTTTCTGTGGATCCAGTGGTCTTTTCCTCCTTCCTATTTCATAGTGAGAATTACCTCATCCCACACCTGAAGCAGAGATAATTCTGCATTTAAAATATTCCAGAGAGTTTCAGGGACATTCGTTCCTGGGCTGCATTGAACCAGCAGACCAAGTTCTTCAGTCTGTCTGATTTTTTGCATTTAGTGTTGCTCAGGTATGTCAGAGTGGTTTTTACCCCGTGAAAGCATTTGGCAGAGACAGAGAGGGGTCTCTGGGGGCAGATCAGCTCTGAAAAATCCGGCCGGAAGGCACAGGGATCTGCTTGTGAACTTCACCTCTGCATTAGTTCTTCTGCAGCAGCTGTAGGGATTGTATGGGAACCAGAGCCTTAACCAATTCAGTGTTAGCCAGTCAGAAATAAGAGGGGAAATGCATTTTAACATCAGTGCTCCTTTCCCATGGAAAAAAAAAAAAAAGGTTTTTTTTAGCAAGTTGTCATGGGTTGATAGGCTGCTTCTTTCTTTCTCAGAGTTTAAGGTCACTCACCTTAGGCCACTGGCAGATTTTAATGATTGCTGGCAAGTTGTCTGGCTGCTTTCAGGCTTCCTCATCAGCGAGCTGCTTGGCATCGGTCCTCCCAGACATCTGCTAGCTCTTGCGCAGGGTGACGAGGCTGTCCCGCTGCTGCGTGGGCATGTGGAACTGGGTCACCACTGAGGGATTCGCCATGACTTGGAGGCATAAACAACAATACTGAATGTGGCATTTTACATAGGAGGCTTTAAAATAAAAATCTGTTGTTCCTGCTGGCCCAGCCCGGTCAGTCTGTCTTGTCTTTAGTTTTTTGGAAAGAGAACTCTCGGTTCAGTCAAACCTGTGAACTGTAAAAATAATGCAATAAATTATTTGTTATTTGAACATTTTTTTTAAAGTCTATTTCCAGTTTAGTTGGACTGTGCTTATGAAACCCAATTACTTTTCAGACTTTATGAAAACAAAGGAGAAGCAGACTTCAGGGAGTCTCTGCTGCAGCTCTTTAAGTCCATCAATGAGATGATGAGCAGCATCTCCGATCAAACTGTCATAGTGAAGGTATGTACTTCCCAGGTCCCCATCTTGGCTTTGTTTTTGCATCCTAAACCATACTGAGGCGGTTGATGAAGTGTTTGTGCTTGTCCCCAAAAGCATGTTTTACCTCGGATGTGGTTTATGCTTAGTGCCTCTGATGAAGGGTTTGTGACTGTATGAGGAATGTGCTTCCAACTAGTAAGTTTACTTACACTGCTGCAAATACCTCCCTTTTATTTTTAAAAGGGAACATAGCTAGGCTTAGCTCATTTAACTTGTCTAACATCAAGGTATTTTTAAGGCGTTATCTTTAAGATGTTGGTGACAATTTAGATACTCGTATTCTTAAACACTTAATTAGATCCTAGACTGTTCAAGAACTTCACTGTAGTATCTTAAGACCTAGAAAATGGGTTTAATGGAAAATCTGTGGTAAGTCAGACAGCAGACTCCACCCCACACCCCTCTTTTTGTGTCCCTTTAAAGTGATAGTCACTTTTGGTAGCATTGGCTGGCTCATGGGATTGGGAATGTAGTCTCTGACCTCATATGAACGTGGGTATTAATATCACAGAGCAGAAGCAGTGAATTATAGGACTGGTAGGATTTGTATCCAAAGGAGTCAAAGGTCATTGTGCCAATACCAGCCTTGTGTTCTGTTAGTGACTCTCTCACCATGGAGAAGAAGAGAGACTGTCATAAACGTCAATTTGATGAGCTACACCTTGAAGTTCTCCTTGTGGATCCAAATAGATTTTATAAAAGGCTATAGCTCTTGACCTAGCCATGCTGAATCAGTTTAAAGGTAACGCACAGAAAGGAGCTAAGAATTGGGGTTGAATTTGGGGAGAACTTGACAGCATGACTCCTGCTCAGATGTGCGGTGGTTTTGCATTAGAAGAATTTTTTATAGCAGCTGGGAGGCAGACAGTGGCAAAGTACCGTGCCAGTGCAAGAGGTTCCTCTTGAAGGGAGCTGGGAAGAGTACAGCAGGAAAACACCAAAGCCAAAGGCACCTGTCCTTTGTAGGTGAGTGCATGCAGGTCTTAGGGTAGTAATACCATGCGGAGCACACAGCAAAAATAGATAGCGGGGAGAAAGCTGCTGAGTTTGAATATTTTTGGCAGAGACTGATACTGTATCATCTGATAACAACATAGGGATATTACATGTTTCAAGAAAGCTGTGTTTTCATTCCATTGAGAAAGCATCTATCCTTCATGGAAATTGGTAAGCTTGAGTCAGTGACTGAGAGTGTGCTATCTGGAGTTTTACAAATAGGATGTTTTCAGATTATGAGGATTGAATGTGAAATTTATTTTCCTGTGACTTGTTTGTGAGGCCTACTTCAGGAAAGCAGTTGAACTTGAGCTTTTTTCTTTTGCAACAGTTTATGCCTTGAGTAAAATAAATTTAAAATTATCCAGTTTTTGATTGTCCTCACATCAGATGCAGAAAAAGACGACCAACTTTCTAGCAAAGGCTGGAGAGATGCCACTACAGCAGTGTCTGAGCTGGCTTGTGCATTGTTTCCCCTTCCTGCCTCTGCAATCTTGGGGAGAGCACATCTACTGTCCGTGTTAGGCTGCAGGAAGGATGCCGGTAGATGAAGCATAGACAGATGAGCCACTGTGGGGTTGTCCGAGAAGTGTGCTTGTGCTGCCTTTCAGAAGCTTTGACAACCTTTCATTCATTATTCATTGCTTTCATCTCCTTTGGACTCTAATTACTTAGCTCTTAGAATACATAATTGTTAGTATTGGCTTTTTGCAGCTCGTGAGATTGCTTTTATTATGTTCAAATATCCACTGAAGCACTTACAGCTTTTTCGGTAACTACAAATGTGGTTCTATTACAAAGAATAAAATTATTCAATAGGGATGAATGTGGGTGTTTTTTGAGAGTGAGGCATCTGGGAGTGTTGCCTGACAAAGCTGCTGGGGTCCTGGGGGGGTGTCAGTAGCTGTGTGAATTGGACATGACATTACTCAGAAAACTGAGTGGCCTAAAAGGTGAGCTTCAGGGTAGACAAATTCCTGACAGCTGCTGAAGCACTGGCACAGGTTGCCCAGAGAATTTATGGATGCCCCATCCTTGGAAGTGTCCAAGGCCAGGCTGGATGAGGCTTGGAGCAACCTGGTCTAGTGGAAGGTGTCCCTGCCCATGGCAGGGGGGGAGGCTGGGGGGGCTTTAAGGTCCCTTCCAACCCAAACCGTTCTGTGATTCTACGTGTAAGGTGATGCACCTCGGGAAGAGCAAATCAGTCCCTGTATGATGACGTGCTTGGAGCTGGCAGTTGCAGTGTGGGAAGGACACGTTGAAATCGCAGCTGACAGCTATCTGAAGTCATCGGTTCCATGTGCCGTGGTGGGCAAAGAGGCAACAGGGTGTTGGGTGTCAGTCAGGGGATAATGAGACCATGGCAATGCGGTCATTTTGTTATTTTTTTACCCATGGTACATCTGAATTGTCTGTGCCAGGTGCTGTTTTGGTCTCCATACTGCAGGAGAGACTTACAGGGGGATGGAGAACCAGTACTGGGAATGGCTCACCTTCTTGCTGGGTGATCAGACTGTGAAAGTCTCTGTACCAAACCCCACAGAACAAGAAATAGGATGCACTCACTGATGTCAGCAGGAGGTTAGTTTGAAACAAGTAAAGACCATTTTCTCATTTCTGAAGGCTGCTGTTGCAGCTTGTAGAGGCAGACAGCATCAGCAGGCCCAGGAAGAGATTAGGCAGGTGGACACACGACGGGTCCATAGGTGTTTTCAGAGCAGAGTGGAGATGCAGCCTCTAAAGGATGCTGAGGGGACAGGAGGGGAATGAGCCACGGAAACTGGAAATGTCATCTCCTGTGGCCACTGTTGAGACAGAGTGCTGGGCTACGGGAACCACTGGGACTTTTGGAGACTTCAGGGAGGTTTTGTAGAAAACTGATGAGGATGAGCAGGTGAGTTGCTGGGTTGGTGTGTTGTGCCCTTGAAATCAGCAGATCTAGCTGTAGCAGTTTCAGGAGTTTTCTTACTATTTTTACTATATGTATGGAAGCTAAGTAGGCGTATACAAAATCAGTCTTTTTGGAGAGATAAGAAGTTGGGGGCCTACCTAAAAAATTAAGGTGCTTCACATTAAAAAAGATAGATGCTTAATTCATACATTTGAATATTTCTATTTTTCCTTGCAAAAATTGTAATCTGTCTTGATAGTTTATCACCGTGGAGCAGAACTGCCACTGGAAAAGTTTTTGGGAAACGTTCGCAACTTTTCTTTGTGCTGGTTATACTGAATTTTTTTTCCCCAGCCTATCTGTTGAGAGTGTAGCCTTCAAGCTGACACGGTGTGGGGGAGAATGAATGACTGCAGTCTGATATTCTTAGTAAGAATTACTCTTTATCTATTCAAATATTTATGTCCTTGTGGAAGCTGATGAGCTGACTGTAGCCCAGGTCTTAAGTTACTTAATATTTTGCATTTAAATTGCCCCTTTTATCTTTAATTTAAAATTTTCAAGGCTTTGGGTGCATTTAAAAAGTTGCTTCAAAAGAAAACTATGAATTGTACAAGGATTTAAAGTTGTAGAGCACAAGAGACTTTGAATTTGTAACACTCTTAGGATTATAGCTGTTGAAAATATTCTAGGAGAGGGGAGAATTTAGCTATGTGGCTGCTTTGCAAACTTCAGTTTCAGCCTTTAACGAAAAACCATGGAGAGTGTTTTCTGTGGAGGGCAAGTTAAAAGTGGCATTTAGCAGTTTCGTTGACTGTAGGTAGGGATAACTACACAGCTGTAATGAAAACTTTCTCAAGACTCAAAGGGAAAAAATAAAAAAGAGTAAACGAAAGCAAAAGCACTGTCTGTCTGCAAAATCCTCTGCTGCACCCAGGTCATGCCTTGCATTGCCAGGGGTGCTCTGACTCCCAGTCTCGCGGCTGGGAATCCCAGGCAATGACCTGATCTGTAGCACAAGGTCCTCCAAGAAGCCTCGAGTTGACCTGTAATTAGGGAGAGGCATGTCTCTGTCAGCTGTCTGTCTTTCACTGCTTCCCACATGCTGTCGGCCTGAGGAGGGGGCTCTGCAGGTAACCCCAGTGCTGGCTCCCCTTTGCTGCCCGCGCCGTGGTGCAGTTAATGGTCATTTTGTGGCCGAACGACTGGTGAGCTGGCCCTTTGGTTGTATATTTGGGGTGGCTGGCATGGCATATGCATGGAAAAAACTATTTTTTTTGAGTGTAAAGGTCTGTTTCCTTTTTTGAGCTTTTGGTATTGCAAAATAATAATAATTTTAGAATATTATTAAAAGTTTATTTTAAATTTTGGTTTGTAGTGCTTTAGCTATGTCCTTTTACACTAAATCGGTAAAAATCCATATATTCTTGGAACAAATAAATAAGCAGAGCTTTGCTTGCATTGATAGCTCTCAGTGGGCTCAAATGTGTTGCAATCAAAATATGAGGTGTAAAAATGAATTAGAACCATATTTATCCGAGTCGATAAAGGCAGCAGTAATCAGTCCTATGGAACTGAATGGCTGTTGAAATTCAATCCTATAGGTTTGAATTTGGACAGCTCATTTGGTATAGATTATAGTGTTTAAAACAACGTGGAGTCTTTTGTAATTAGTTAATGAATAGAGTTGTTTGGGATTTTTGTGCAAGTCAGTGTTGACTTCAGCAGAGGCAGACATTCAAAGGCTGCCTCTTACACTTGGGTTTTTAAGGCAAGCAGTTGGCCAGGCTGGAGAGGGAAATTCAAACAGCGATTTGAGATGAGAGATGTTTTTGTTGCCCTCTTACTAACAGAAAGAAATCTTTCTTGCATCGTGACTGCCTACAGTAGTAGTTTGAGATTAAACTTTGTTTTTCAAGTATCGGTTTGATTTTAAGAATTTCTGGATTAAACAAGGTATGCAGCATTTGGGGCATATACAGATTTTTTATGCTTGCAAGTGTAGTGAGGTTTCCTGTGTTTATTCCTATTTTCTGCTAATTGGTGCATGATAATTATTGCCTTCACCTTTTACTATTTAAGCCTGAGCTCAGCTGAAGCCTAGCATGACGTTTCAGGTTTAGATAAAAATGCAAATGCTTCCTTGTAATTTATTCCTGCATTGCTTTGAAACAAGGGCAGTTGAGCCCGCTGCATCGAATCAACGAGGACTGTCTGGTTTTGCTGTGTTTGTATGAGGGAGCTGAGCTGGTCTCAGCAGGGTTCTTGGAATTTGCTGTTATGCCTGACTTTGCTGTTCAGGATGACTGAAAAAAGAGAGGCTGGTAGCAGGGTTAGGCCTCGGTGCTTTAAATGATCTTGATAAAGTAGGTGTGTGTATGAAATTATCCCGTAATGTGACCACGGAGAGCCGGGGCGGAAGATGATAACATTTCACTAATGCGAATTCTCTTGTGTGTGTGGTTTTTTAATAAACCTTGTCTCTTATAACACATGATGCATATTTCTCAGTATGTGTGCCGTACTTTTTCCTACTCTAATATTAAGCATTTATTGCTAAAGCCACAGAAAAGCATTTAAACGAAGACAGGGAAATATATTATGAGCTGCTGAGGTACCTAGGAAGAAAACAAAAGAGACTGCGTTAGTCTGCAGGGCTTTTCCAACAGGTTGCATACTTCATAACCAGCCTTAAAAACGAGGTGAGTAACAGAATGAAACCATGGGCTGAGGTTTTTGTCTCTGAGAACCTACATGGGAAAGTCTTTTGTTAATGCTGGCAACAAGTATGATGTACTCCAGAAAAGTGCAATGCCATTTTTCTTGTGGTCCTGCTTTGTGCCAGTTTACACTGAATTTCGTGCCATAGGCACGTTCAGTTGTGATTTGGAACGAATGACTGCTGTAGACTGGAGCAGTTCAAAAACAGTGTTTAGGCATTCGTGGGAATTGTTTCACCCAGCTGCTGTCTGGGCCTAATTTGGCTGGGTTGATGAGTTTAGTAGAATGGTACCCAGGATAATGCTTGTGTAGAAGGTAGGTGCTTTGTGTTGAATGACACAAAAGATGAAAATTAACATTAAAGTCATGTACGAATTGAGTCAGGTAAAACAAATTTATTGCTTCCTCAAACAAAAGAGTTCATAAGAATATACTGTATTTGGCAAAGAGATTTTATGCTTAATTTTGAGACCAGGCGTGCTGTTTGAAATGAATGACTTGAGAAAATGACATTTTAAAATTAGCTATTTTTGCTTTCGTGTAGTACAGAGATGAACTTACTCTAGACAAAACCTGTAGTGTACTATACAGAATATGTTTTGTTTAATACTTGGCAAACATAATTTGTTCGATCTAAAGATCTTGTTCGATCTTTAAGTTAGTATTGCAGCTTTCTTAACTGTTACTGTAAAGAAGCTTTTGTAACTGTGTTTTGACATTCCTTGTCAGTATAAACCCAAGAATGGGATAGAAGTTAGAATTTTCTGTTGTTGCAAGACTGCTTTGCTGTACTCTGTACTGCTTTGTTTTCATTTACCAGTGACCAGTGTCATTATCACAGTAGTAATTTCTGTTTTGTAGTAATGAAAAGATTGCTCAATGCTCTCAAGTGTGTAATAAACAAAAGTAAATTAATAACACTCCCGTTGTTGATACCTGCTATCCAAAATTATACCAGACGTGACTTTAAGCTACTTAGTAAGGATACTATGTCTTAGTTTAGCATGCTTTCAGGGGGCAAAGAAGTGGACGATGTGTCTTCTGTGGAGCGGTAGAAGGATGCTCTGGTGCAATATGGGTCCATATTTTTGGTTCCCTGGTAATGTAGCATTGTGTTAATACATCTGAGTGTCAGTTCAGTTGTGGTAAAAGAAATTTTCTGTTAGGAGAGTGTAATTTGTCTTATTCCAAAGCCTTCAGATGTACTAACTGCTACCAGATGTGGAGATGCTTACAAGCAGTGTTTGCTGAACACCCAGGCTACAGCACAGTGTTAGGGCTTTGAGACAGAACATATTTAGGATACGTCTCCAAATGGTGTACAGAATGTGCTCTAATGTACTAATCTCGTAATGCTGCTTAAATATGTTTCTGAGCATATGTGCTTCTGGGTAGATGTGTTCTTCATGGCCTGCTGGTATGTTGGATTGACAGTGTTTGAAACGATAATCTGTGTGGCTTTTCCAAAAGAGAACTAGATGAGTGTCCTATGGGGACAGGCTGGGAGAGTTGGGGTGTTCAGCGTGGAGGAGGTTCAGGGGAGACCTTAGAGCCCCTTCCAGTGCCTGGGGGGGCTCCAAGAAAGCTGGGGGGGCCGACTTACAAGGGCAGGGAGTGACAGGACGAGGGGGAAGGGTTTAAACTGAAAGAGGAAGATTGAGATGGGACATCAGGCAGGAATTCTTCCTGGAGAGGGTGGTGAGGCACTGGGACAGGTTGCCCAGAGAAGCTGTGGATGCCCCATCCCTGGAAGTGTCCAAGGCCAGGCTGGATGAGGCTTGGAGCAACCTGGTCCAGTGGAAGGTGTCCCTGCCCACGGCAGGGGGTTGGCACTGTTGGGGGGCTTTAATGTCCCTTCCAACCCAAACCATTCTGTGATTCTGTGACTGGTGACTGAATGCTCAAGGCAATGCTGCTTTTCATGAGCAAAACCATCTCCAGCAAACTCAAGGCCTTGCAGAAACAGGCTCCCTGGAGAAATATTAGTTTGTCTTTTCTCTTTCCCCAGTTTATAACTAGGGAGGGCTTGAAGGGAGCTGGGATTGGAGGACAGGCTTACACAGTGTCTGAGATGATTCAGATTGCCTGGGCCTGGGTGGGAGTCAGAAAACTTGAAGTTGAGGTGTTTACATTTAGCTAGTGACATGAAGGTACCTGTGTATCTGTGCTCCCATCTCTCTCTGTGGGGACTGCTGATATATGCCTGGCTTCATGAAGAAACGAAAACCGAAGAACTTCACTGGACGGCAGTTCCTCCGGGTGATTTTAGTGGCTAGGGTTTTTGGGATTCTTTTCTGCTGGTCCAAAAAAATAAATGAAGCTTATTCTTAATTTTCACAGTTTACATATGCAAATATCCAAGTGCTCGAGCAGGTTTTTTTGGGTTTTGAGGGTTTTTTCCCCCCAAAAAATTGCAGAAAAAGTTCCTTTTGGGATAAAGTGACTGTGTTGCTGATAGTGTTTTTGAAATTGCTGGCTTAGGATTCATGCTTAGTCATAGAAACTATCTGTGCTAGATATTTCTCTTCGTAGAACCCATTTTTTACCCATTCTTGTCTCATTAAACCTGTCTGGAAATCATAGAACTATCAGGCAGAAAAAAGAGCACAGGCACTGCACTGGACCCTTCACTGATGTTCAGAGGGACCAGCATTAGAGCTCTAATGCCTCTGTTGTGCTTCGTCTTATTTATTCTGGCCTTCTTATATGTCTGAAGATTTTTTTTTTTTTTCTCTCCCAACTAATGTTCTGATACAGGGCATCACTGAATGTGTTTCTTCACAATAAAACCCCCCTGTGTTATTTAGGTACCAGCACTGAAGATGTTCAGGAAAATACAATTGGCTGTTCAGTCATTGTAAGCACATCTGCGAATTTATCTTAAAGGTTGTCAAGGATGACTGCTCTGGAGAGAGAGGTGGTTGCGATGGTTTAAGGAATAAGCTGCAATTATTCTGTGGAACAATAAAATCTAGGAATTTCATTCTCTGTATCGGCTGTGCAGAGAACTGTGACCATCAATTACTGCTTAATTTATTCTATTTAAGGCAAAGCTTTGACTTTTCTGGACCTTATTATTTTCACTTAGTGTGTTTTATTTCTTGGCATACTTAATGGCGTTTTTTATAGTTTAGAAGGGTATTCTTGAAGCACTATGTTCATTGACTTAGCAGTTCCATAGGTTGTATTGGCAGCTGGCTCATATATTTAGTGTCAGTTAATGGTTCTTATGATATATATGTACGTAGGCTGTGGCTGTGATACCTTTTACACATGGGTACGGTATTCCTGAAGGGAAATGACACCTGTTCGTGCAAGCACACAGTTGTGTGCATGGTGGTGTGTGCTGGGAAAGGGAGAAGTGAGGGATAGGACATAATACAGCAAGGTCATTTGAGTTAGCTTGTGGGCTGGCGTGAGCTTGTTGACGTCATCCTGACCCTTGACTTGCATGTGAATCACATCCCAAAAAGTTCCAGTAATACCCTGACAGGTAATAGAATGGGGAGTGTGCAAGGAAGTTTAACTCAGTAACAGGAAAATACATCCATTATTCATACGATGCACTGCCTTGTTTGTGCTTTCTCTCCTCTTTATTCTTCCCTTTCACTAGTTTGTGTGCTTTGTAGTACTTAAAATTAATGATTTTGTAACTTGATAAGGTTAGTAATAATTTGTCACTACTTTTCCACAGAGAGAAGCCCCTTCAGACAGTAAAATTTTTATTGCAGTCCAGCTTGAAACTGTGTATAATTATCACCTAAGTATGAGAGACTGGTACTTCCAGCTTTGTGTGTGTATCTAATGTGATCACATGGCAATTATTGCAAAAATCTGCTTGATTAAAAACCAGAGAATTAAGTTTCTTCAGGATTTGTGTATTCTCTATTGCTGTTTTTGAATTTTCAAGTGTCTTGGGGATGACTGTGTAACTATGAAATTAAGATTTTGATGTAGTATGCCATCCGTTTCTTGCAGAGATGAGGAATTTGAACCTTTGTCCAGTGCTGATCAAGAGTAGAAAGTAATCTAATTTAATTTGTTTCAATGGGAGGAAAAAAACCCAGAACTCACTGCTTATTTGTTCTTTCCTGATGCTGTATGTAAAGATGAGAATAGGGTTTTTCTATCTGCTGAATTTAATATTCCTCACGGATATATTCCAGTGTCCTGGGAATACCCAGCATTGTAATTGTGCTACTGCGACTATCAGCTGCAGGTTCGAACAGAGTGAAATGTATAGTGAGAGCTGCTCTTTTACAAGTTAGTATCAACAAAAAGCAATTTAGAAGACCTTTGGATGACAGATACAGATTTATTTATGTGGATATTTAGCCAACTTCTCTGCTCATACTGTTGGTCATATAACTGAGTCAGTTGAGATCGGAAATTGGGAAATACACTTCCACAATTTTCTTGGAATTTTAATATCTTAAACTTTAATTGGTATGTCCGTAAAGTCGAACCTAAATTGGCAAATAATTGTAACTACAAGCTTTAAATTGATGTTGTAAATAGTTTTACCTGATAATGCTTCATTTACACCACTAAAGTGTTAATTTTAATGGTTGCGCCAGCACAGTGTGAAATTTTAATTCAAGATATAAAATGCGAGCTCTTTTTTAGTATGTGTTACTAAACATTTATTGCTGCATGCATTTGAATGATAAGCAAATAAAAACACAGCGATGGCTGCGGTTTATAACTGGTCATTAGAGTCCTCATCCATCAAAACACATAAGCGTGTACATAATGGGACTATTTGCATAATTACAGTTATGAGCTTGATTTCTGAGCATGTAAGTAGTCCTTTAAGCATACGTGGATATATTTGATGATCAAGCTTGACAGTTTAAATGGACTATGAATAAGAACGGGAACACTCTGAAATTTGCATCTAACCTATTGACATGTTTGGATTTTGCTCTTTTAAGTGGTCAGCGAGTGTTGGCCAACTTCCCACGCTGGCTACTTCGGGTTGTTTGACAGGTTTCTTTCTCTCCTGAAGGGCTCATTCTGTAGAAGCAGAGACTGTTAGTGGCTTTTAAATTCAAAACTCTTTTTTTTTTTTTCTCCCCACATTTCTGCTGTTTCTGTAAATGCTTCAGCAGGTGAAAAAATCACAGGCGTTTTGTTTGAATACCAAACACCAAATAGTACCAGTGCGGTGGAAATATGTCGTCGTCTTTTATGTGATCAAATTTTGGTGGGATACATTGGTCTTTACTCCAGTTGATAGACTGAATTTGAGAACAGAATTGGCCATGTGCTGTAACAGTCTTGCCTTCTACGTTTTGTATGCTGCGTTGGCAATATTTCTGCAATAATGCATGTTCAGTGAAAAACGAATGTAAGCATCCACCTTGCAGAAGAATATCTGAGCCGATTTGCAGATGAGGGTGGTGTGCGTTCAAGTTCTAGCAATGTAATATTTTACCTTGAAATTTGCTATAGCCTACTGCTTTCCTCCAGTGTGGGTGACATATATATTCCAAACTCACTTGCAGCCACTTGTGTACATGCTGGAATAGAAAAACTCATGAAATTCCTGAGGAATCCAATGGTTCTTTATAAGCCAGAGAAAAGAATTGCTTGAATCTGTGCTTTTGGATATGGGTTTGGACATGGATGGATGCTTTCTTATGCCATCTAACCAAAATCACTTTAATCTGCATTTTTATTGAGAAATATGTAAATTAATAGCTCCTTCATACATTATTCAAGAAAACGCACATTCTGTATTGCTGATACTTCTACTAATCTTATCTAAAGATATGCAAATGATTTAATTAAAATAATTATGCTGTATAATATACCTGAACTTTGCTCTAAAATAGTATGTATTAATCATTAATGGTACTTGTATTTCTCTCTGGAAAGTCAAAGAATTTGATTGATAGTGGATTCTAAACTCTGCCCCTTTCTTACTTAACAACTTGGATCAATATGTCCCTTGTGAGCGTAATCAAACAATTGACCTCATGCATTCAGGAATGGTGGAATTTGATTTAAAATTGCTAGGGTTGTGGCAGAAAAGTGGAGTTTGAAAAGAGACAAGTGGTTCTGTATGTGCCTACGAGGCAGTACTCCTCGAGTCGGTTTGCTGCTGGCTCTTCCTATTTGTAACAGCTACTGCTAAACAGAACTTCTCTGTCCCTCGAGCTCCTCTGCCCGTGGAGTTGTATGGTATAATCACTTGTCCTGTCATGGACTGCAGGCTGGAAAAGAATTGATGAAAAAAAGTAAAAGGGCTCATGTTCCTTCTAATTCAGAAGGGTTGGGAGCACATGGCGCCGTCCTTGATGGAAACTGCAGATGCTAAGCATTAAATCCAGAAACAGAACTGCCTTGTGTGGGGAATGAATCATTCCCCTGAGGCAAAAATACGTCTGTAATCAAACCCTCTGATACTATCAATAAAATGCCAAGGTAAGCGAAATAAGTCTGGCTGGGTGGTTTTATATTTGAATTGCTGTGGGTTTTTCCTGGGCTGGTGCTCAGTGGATGTACCTGAGGAACCTCAGTAACAGTAGTGCATGCGTACGCGTTAATAAGGTGAAGATTAAAACCCAACCCTTTTGTCTTAGGGTTTCTTACGTAGAACGCTTTCTCATCTGTTATTTGAAGTAGGGCACTTCAATGCATTTGCAGATGAAGAAAGAAACAAAAGCAACTTTATGTGATGGAAAGGGCTGTTTGTGTAGACGGAGTGATTTCGGTCTGTGGTGTGAGGTCCATCCGCTGCTGTCTAACCCCAAGTGCCTTCTGGCATGGCTGCGTTCAGCCCCTGGGCAGTAAGCTTTAATGGCTGGATTTTGGCTCTAGATGCCCATAAGAGAATGTGTGCTCTAGAAATAAATACCTAGCTACTGATTGTAAGAAATGGAAAGACAAAATTAGTTACAATTGCTACAAATAGGTGAAATACTTCACATCTGTTTGTATCTTCTGAATCTGTTATGTCCTGTGAAACGGAGTGACGATGGGAAGCTCAAGGGGAATTGGAAAGAATTGCAATTTTGTTAGTGGCTACCAAGAATTTACTGCAGGGAAAAAGGACAGTTGGCATTTTTGTTTCATTCTTCAGCAGTGGAGGGAAAATGAAACCCCAACTACTACAGCATGGCTGATGAGGGAGAGGTGCTTCTCCTGCTCTGTAGAAGATGGAGAAAATGTGATTCGAGGGACGTTATGCGTAGTGTACCCATGCACCGAGCAGTTTCTCTAATGTATTGGAAGGAGCTCATAAGTCTCCAGTTTTGGTGTTTTCCCAGCTTACTAATCTTTCTTGCCTCTTTCTTCTTTTAAATGTTAAACATAAAAGTTTTTCCTTTCAGTTTAGGTAACCTACTCCCAAAATCATATGCAGTGCTGATGTTAGAGCAAGCCACAGTTACACCAAAGCAACCTACTCCTGTCTGATGCTCTTATCTCAGTCTTTGCATCACCTTTAAAGGCAGACGAATTTCAGCCTTGGCTATTTGTTGTTTTTCTTTTTTTTAGGGAGCTGCACTTAAATACTTGCCAGCTATTGTCAATGATGTGAAATTAGTATTTGATCCAAAAGAACTCAGGTGAGTAGAGTTAATGAAATGTGCAGTGTTACCTAGATCTTTATTTGTTCTATATATACACACACATAGATATATGCACACATCTATGAAAATACACGCGGAGGCAATGAAATATGGTTACCTGAGATGTTTTATTACTTTGGTTTATTTGCTTGCTTTATTTCATTTGGTTTACCACTTTGGTTTTATTTTATTTGGGTTTATTTTTAATTTATTTTATTTGGTTTATTCCTTTTGTTTTATTACCTCTTTTTTTCCTTGCAAATATTTTTAGGGCTACACAAATAACCTGTTTTTAATGTATGGCATCAAGGGTTGACGAATGTCTCGACAAACTTTGCAGTCTTGCTGAGTACAGAAATGTAATGAGATAGCAAGAAGTATCAATCAGGCAACTGACATCTGTACTCCTAGCTGTTCACTCTTTCTAGTATAAATTTAATGTAAATAATAACTTTGTTCAGTGAACCCTATTGCTGGATTGACATTTCAGTAGCTCATAAACACAGGAATGTTGTTAGTAAATAGAACAGGTAATAAGAAGTTGTTTTACAACAAAAAATCCAAATCAAAACTAGTATTTCAGGACAACTTTTAAAGAGAAGAAAATCAGTTTCTCTTTTGCAGTGCTGTTACAAGACATTTAAGCTCAAATAAACCACTTTAATTAGATTGCAGAAACCCTTCTTGTCTGGTTTCATTTCTATCTTCTGGTGGGTCAAGATGAGGAGAAGAAGGATAAGGGAGAAATAAAATAGATAATAATGATTTTGTTCTAACATTCCAATCGGCTCAGGAACCTGGCATTTAGCTTCTGCTTGCCTGTACTGGAGATGTTTTCACATGTGTACTTAAGGTTCCTATAGGCCTAGGGAGGAGAAACTGTGGACTAAATTGGAATTTTGATATGTGATAGTAGAATTACTGGGAAAATAGACCAAATTACAAATCATCAGGATGTGGACTATTTCACCCTAAAAAGTACAGTTTTTCTGTCACTTAGACTATTTAAATTGAGATTGAATAATACTTACAAGTGAAGGCCTAATAGGAAAACCAAAAAAGCCCGAGTTTTTAGGAAGTGATGCAAAGTGATTGAGAAGTCTTCTAACAACCTGTATTAGCTCACCCATCAGCTCAGCTGATGAGTGTGATGGCACCCATCATCCTAAAATGTGGTTCTGGTTTGGGGTTGGGTTTTTCGGTGGTGAAAGTTTGTAAGGTCAATTATCACTTCTTAGATTTTTTGGCTTATATGGTCATGTTTTATTCTGTTAATTCAATCCTCAAATACCATTAGAGTGGCAATACCACACACAACTGCAATTTGAATCATAGAATCATAGAATGGTTAGGGTTGGAAGGGACCTTAAAGATCATCTAGTTTTGAAGTCTAAAACCTTAAAGGAAACATGGGAAGAGAGTGTAAAACTGAGATAAAAGACACAAAACCCAAACCAGAAGTATTAAAGACAATTCATATTTCTCTGAAACTCCTGTCAATCTCTTCTATGTCTGGAAAAATGAGTTTGCTTATCCAGAAGTATGTAGTTGTTTATCTGGTTCTGTACTATTTGCTGGGGTTTTTTTGTATTTTGGAGGGAGATTAATATATTTTTTCCCTGTCCCTTTGTACATAGCAAACTCTTCACCGAATTCATCCTGAACGTTCCCGTGAGCCGGCTCACGATCCAGAAGCTGTACTGCCTGATAGAGATAGTTCACAGTGACCTCTTCACGCAGCATGGTAAGCTGGACCTCTGCAGCCATTAAACTGTCGAATCATTCATTGTCTCCAGACCTCTGCTACTGCAAGGTTTGTCCTTGCTGCCCAACGCCGTGGAGGTTGGAACCAATTAAGGTTGTTCCATTAGAAAGATGAGAAGATTTAAAATAAGTGAGGAAATGCTAATTGACACTTACTGCAGGTTATAGATCATAAAGAAGTGAATGCAAAAACTAGTAATTTTTAATTTAAAAGGGCACTGTGTCCAGTGTTACTGGCATGTGTTCTAACTTTTTCACTATGATAGTTTCATCAAAACCCATGGATTCAGCTGTTGTGCTTAGCGTAGTTCTGTGGAGAAAATGGAAGTTTTTCATGCCCTTTCTTTCCAAAGCATCATTCTCTCCCTTTAATCTGTCCCCTAGCTGAAGGAAAACAACATATAAACTTTTCAGGTGTATGAGGTAGTATACTTATGTGCTTGACTGTCTTGGATAGGAGAGAATTGAGATAACTCAGATATAACTTTGAAAGCACCCCTAAAGGACAGCTGCAGGGGCACATCATGTATTTACTATATTCATCTTGGATTTCCCTTATTCAACTGATTTTATTTTCAGAGGTGAAAGGAGAAGTTGTGTGTGGCTGGCTTGTTTTTTAAACCTAACTCTCAAACTCAGCGATTTGCGTTGCAGCAAATGGTATATTCCAACGTCACTGAGCTCCTGTACTGTAAGTGCACCCGTGTCAATAGCAGGGTCATTAATCTGAGCTCAGTCCAGGTCTGTTGACAGAACAGGGCTACTTGATGGCTTCTAGATCTTATCAGGAGGCTCCTAACCAAAGGTTTTCATGCTTCAGTTGAGTTGCAGTGGAGATGCAAGGCACGTGAGCCGGTAGCACGGCCCGTCTTGGTGTGTGTGACACAGTCGGGCTGCACCAGACCCTGCTCTGGGGGCTTAAGTACTACTAACGCGTGGTCTGACTGCCTCGCCTCCTCATTGATTCAGTCAATTTTAACTGATAGGCAATACTTTCATATAAGTATCCAACTAGTCCTGTGTCATATTGCAGAAATGAGATTTTCTTTTCTAAAAGCCATCTGCAGTACAGAGTTGTGGAATTGATGGGAAGCTGTAAAATGTACAGAAAATCAAACAATATTTTGTCAGTGTGTTTCTGTTGGAGAAAAATGCTTTAATTCTGTGCTTGGAGAGATCAAACAAGATTTATTTGCGTCTCCAGAGGAATTAAAATTCAAAATACCCGAATTTGTGAAGCCTGAAGAATTTGGGGATGAGAGGGGTGGGTGTGTAAAATACTTTGCTGAAGCACCGTGCTTGAATAACGATGCTGAGTGCTGGATGGTGCAGTTATCTTTATAAAATCTGAAGTTTGGGACCTTGGATGAGGACGTACTATGGTGTTGTGGTTTGCATGCCTTTAAAAAAGGGTTTAAAATACTGTTTTAAAATTTCTGGTTGTGTCATGTGCCATTTCTGTTTTCCTTCTAAAGCACAATGTAACTTTTCTTCTTTGCAAAACTTGCACTTATTTGCCGTATGCTTTCTTCAGCCCTGGCAGGAAAGCTATGTATATTCTTTAAGTTTTGCTGCTTCTGTCCTAAGAGTGGTGGATAACTAAGCCCCGATACCAAAGCAAAGAAGAAAAATCAGTATGCAGCTGGTCGGAGTGATGCGAAGCAGCGTGTGTGTATAGTTGTGTATAGGTATTTCATGGAGAATAATAGCTAGGGGACTTCAAGGAGTGTATTTTTCTAAGCTTGTGGTTATTTACAGAGGCCAACAAGTAGAATTTCTCTCTCTGAGTAGACTAAATGTGTAGCAGATCGTCCTGCTTCTAGTTTGTGTCCTTGAAATAACAAATATTCAAACATCACTGAGCAGAAAAGATTCTTCTGTTGATGCCCTGCTAGCATAAAGCATTTTCAGGATTCCCTTCAGCAACTTCAAGGCCTGTTTTACACATCTTCAATTATCTGCCTTTTACTCCTTCCATGCTTGTGTCAATCTGTTATGGCTTCAGCAAAATAGGTGGGTATTTTCTCCCAGAAAAGTATGAGTTTGCATCTTTTTTTCCCAGGCATGGAAAATAATCCCTACTGTGACAATGCTCAATTGCTCTCATGCAGTAGACCCAAGTTATATGTTGGCTTAGTCTTTGTTCCCTGTCATACCTGAGGAAAACGCTTCTGGGAAGGTCACTGGAAAGCTCATTTGGTCACGGCTGCTGCAGAAGTTTGCCTGAGTGCTTAGCACAACTGTTTCCATGAGCTAAATCACGGCGATGATCTGAGGGTGCCCATTAGGAGTTTTTTCAAGAGCTGAACTGCCATGTTTTCCTGTACTCTCTATGGAAGACTCACCTCATTTTTGTCTGTATATATTGCCCAGGTACTGATTCCAGCAGGATAAAGGGCAGTTGGGAATAGGGAGATTGGCAGCCTGTGCTTTGGAGAAGCTCGTTTCACTCTGTGCCATTCCCTGATTTTTGTAGAGAAGGAAACATTTGGGCGGAAGCCCTTTGCACAGGGTTGGGATGCTTCTGTAGGGTCTGTGAACACACCAGTATTCATCTATGCTACCTGGGGTGCAGCTTTTTTGCATGCAGAAAAGCATTTTAAATTGTCAGTGCTTACCATCCTGATTGTTACTTGATTTGGAGACTTGAGTAGAGCTGTTAAGTGTACTAGTTTAGACAGATACGTATACAGCTTGCTCAGGGAGGGCATAAGTCCATCAGTATGTTCTTACATAACTCTATATATGTGGCATATATGTTTATTTTTAAACACAGGATAAGTGTTAATATATAATAATTATATAGAAATAACTATAATGGCCATCTAGAATTAAATGCATGTATAAATAAGTAATGCTTATTACCCCTACTGCCATATTTTAGAGACCTGTTACAGTGCACACAGGATTTTTGTCTGTGTAAAGCAGCAAACCTTTGGTTGAGACCAGTCCCGCCTCTCTTCTTCCTTCTATGGCGCTCTCCCAACAAAACTCCACCTCAAACCCTGAAAAAGAGGCAGCACTTCTTTAGACTAGCACCTGAAACAATTCTCTACTGTGAAAGTCTTCTCTACGAGTATTTCCAAATAATTACAAATTTAAAAACCGGTGTTGAACAGTTTTACAGTGACAACGTACTGCATGCTGTCAGGTCTGACTGTGTTGGTACTTAGGGTTGGCAGCCAAATGAAGCGCCTTACCCTCACAAATGTCAAAAGTTTGGGTTTATGTAAATAGTGATTTGTCTGCTTCTTTTTGGTCCCATAGAGTTGTTCATATTCTCTGTTGCTTTGTTTTACAGATGACTTCCAGGTAATTACCAAGTGAGCTGTGTAGCTGTGTTCTTAAATAGTTTGGAAATCTAGTGATTTCTCCATTAGAAAATTGTTAGTCTACTTTAGCAGACAGCGTGTAACATTTATAACGGTTCCTATTGTTAATTATGACTAAAATTACAATCTTTGTCTCCTTGCTGTGTAGTGGAAGCAAGGTTACTAAGGATAGGTTTTATTTTTTTGGCCACATTAACCAAATGAACCGTAAAATAAAGAAATACATTTGTCAGTGTCCCTCTAAATGAAATGTTTTTAAACTGACAAAAATTTATCGCGTGTATTTAGCTTCAGCGTAGTTCCTGTGTCAGTGTTTCGTCTGAGGTCTTTGCTTGGATGCTTCTAAGTTGATAATGCCTCCTGAGCATCCCTTTATAAAGAGGAATATTTTATTCCTGCGACATTAATCATGGTGGGTTGGACTTGTGCAGTAGAGAACAGATGTCGAGTTACTGCTGCCTGTAGTCATTGTGCATCATACGCCGGAGCTGCCTTCAGAGCTGGCTGCTGAGCAGGAGACTCATGTTAGAGACTATAGATTGATCAAGGTTGCCCGTTAATCAGGGCTGGGAGGTGTTTGTGACAGGCAGGCTGATGAAGGTTAACCTTTCCTCCTCTGTACTTCTAAATAATCAAGATATGGTTGATCAACCCAGTGTTGTTCAAAATAGTTTATAGCGGAGGATGCGCTTAAATATATCTCCTCGTAGAGGATATAACACTAGTACCAGATGTTTGAAATATATCTATTTTTGTGTGTGGTGGTGGGTTCCATATTTGGGTTTTGTTGACTTCTAGCTCTTGCATTTTAATAGAGGTATCTAGAAAAACCTTACAATGATGGGATTATGTCAGCAGCTGTTCCCACTTCAGCAGGAAGCAAAGCTTGGGATCTGTTTTGTGATCAGAAGCCAAGATCTCTGTCTGCTGGAAGCGGCTTTGCGGCACGGAGCTGCGGTGCTGGGGGCAGCCCCCAAGCCCCCTCCAGCAGCATGCTGCACCCCTGCTTCAGCGAGGGCAGCAGGTTAGGGAAGTCTTCTGATACCCTGCAAGTAGGCCTTTAATAACTGCAAGAGAAAGGGAAAGTAAGTAAAAATCATCTGATCAGAAGCCAAGATCTCTGTCTGCTGGAAGCGGCTTTGCGGCACGGAGCTGCGGTGCTGGGGGCAGCCCCCAAGCCCCCTCCAGCAGCATGCTGCACCCCTGCTTCAGCGAGGGCAGCAGGTTAGGGAAGTCTTCTGATACCCTGCAAGTAGGCCTTTAATAACTGCAAGAGAAAGGGAAAGTAAGTAAAAATCATCCAGTATGTAAATAGGATTTTATTTCCTGACCAGTGCTGAAGTACTCCCTTGATTTTTAGGCACAGCTTTCGTCCTTCCTGCTGGCAGTATTCATTCCTTTTTGTTTGCTTCAAAGCAAGCTCTATATTGGTATTTCTTCCTCAGCATAAAAAAAAGTTCCATCGATAGTTTGAGGGCCCAGTAATCTTTAGAAAGGGTTCACAGTGACGCTTGTGCTATTCTCTGGGGTGTGGGTGTTTGGGTTTTTTGTTGTTGTGGGTTTATGGGCTTTGATTGTGTGTTGAAAAATCCGGGAAGGATATAGATCTTCTCATCAAGTACTCAAGTACTTGATGCTTTGTTTCATCCTCCCATATTCTGAAACCTGTAACAGCTACAACCCCAACAGCAGATGTTCACTAGTTGTTGAGGAAGGCAGAGAGCCAGGGAGGTGGGAACTGGGGAGCGTTGCCAGGTCTACCCAAGGGAACTTCGTCTTTAGTATTGGTTGTGAGATTCCAGATGAAGTAGTATGACAAATCCATTAATTTTTCCTTTCTCAGAAATTCAACTTGAATACCTTCCCTATTGATCAGGGCGTACTCTAGGCAACCTAACTCCAAGGTGACGCAGCTGCAATTTTCGCCTTCTGCATGCTTGCAGATATTAAATTGATCTTTGACCGTTCTCTACTAGTGGGGCTTAACGGGGACATGAAACACTTTCAAACCTCTAATTAGGGGCCTTTTAAGTTATTTAAGATTGATTCACCTCGCAGGCTTTACAAAGGCAAGTCCGTATGTCTTTCTGGAGTGCTTAGCAACTGGGCATCGGGGTTCTTTCTCCCCCCTGCATTTGGTGAAAGGAGTGTGCTACACCACGGTGTTCCTCTTAATCTGCTCTTTTCTTTCCAAGTTAATCAAAATCTAAGGTGACGACATATGCTGAGGTTTCAGAAATGCGGGAGCAGAGGGCTGCCATCACAAAGCCTTTCTGGAACAAACACTGAGCTGAACAAGGCCATTTGTTGGGTTGGAATCTATATGGAAAATAAGTTGTTAATTTTGACCTACATCCATTTCTGTCATGGAAGAATAGTCTGAGTACTTGAGCAAGGAGGAGTATGGTTTTTGGGATAGGGGTGCGTGCTCACGGTCTGGAGCAGTTCAGAAAGTGAATGTAAAATGGTGATGATGCAAATATAGGGTGAGTCAGTACCAGGGAAACATTTATGTAATGCCTGGATCTTCACTCTGATTATTTTTCCTGTTGAAGGGGGTGCTGGGTTGTGGTGGGTGGGGTTTTTTTTGGGTTTTTTTTGTTTGTTTTTTTTTTTTTTAGCTAAGGTTATGCATTTGAAAAATGTAACAGCGAACTATTAATTTAATTACACAGATATCATTGACGGCTATATTAGGGCAGTTTGGAGACTTCTTTTTTGTATAAGGAACTTTAGGTCGTTTGAGCATCCAGGTAAATAAGCTCTTGCAGTGAGGTCAACTCTGTTTAGCCATGTTTTTTTCAGAGATCACCACCTCCTTTCTCTTTCAGTATCTGGAGACATTTAGGATAACATAGGTGTAAACACATAGAGTAAACTTATGAGGAAGATGATTCTCTGTTGTTAGATTTGGATCTTTCTTGCTCTGCTACCTAATGGAAATGAGTATGAGGCGATATGGCGAAGTCATAGATAAGTGTTTTTCCCCTTGTAAATACATTGCAGGGTCTAATGTCTGTTTCTTGAGGCAAAAATTTAAACAAACACACCATGATTCTTCTTTTTTGAGCTATAAATCTGGAGATGAAATGACCAAGAAGCAATTAAATAGAACTCCGTATTGAAGAAACTAACTCTTCCAAGTAGTTTCTTTGAATGAGAGCCCACTTGTGCATTTCTAGTGAACACGTACTTGCATGAGACACTTGAGACTGAAGAATATTTCTCTTGAACTACTGCAAGTTGGATGTGCTTATACACTTATATCTCATCCTCCATGTGCGAGCTTACAAGGGAGAAGGAGGATGCTGCTGTTGGAGTTCCTCTCTAGCAGTTTCTTGAGATGGAGTGCTCTCTTTTCTGCATTACAGCATGGTTTTTATTGATTATTTTTATGTCAGTGACTTTTATTCTCCGTCGTGGCAGGATTCCAGCCTTTGTGCCGTGTATCTTGCCATAGGGGTAAGTCTGTGGGGGTGCTCCTACTATAGCTCTTTCGTGCACTGTAGGAGATGGAAGACTGTGGTCTCCGATGACCTGGGAGTCCTGAAGCGGCAGTAGGGAGCAGTTCAAGTCCATTGCATTGGACCTTATGGCACTGGCTGGGGGGTTTCGTTAGACCTTTGTGCGGAGGTGCCATTAGGGGTAAGTCTGTGGGGGTGCTCCTACTATAGCACTTTCTTGCACTTGTGGTCTCCGATGACCTGGGAGTCCTGAAGCGGCAGTAGGGAGCAGTTCAAGTCCATTGCATTGGACCTTATGGCACTGGCTGGAGCTTTCTGTCAGACTTTGGTCAGAGTGTGTTTCCCTGTCAAGTCCATCATGGTCTCAGCTGTCCTGTTTCCCACTCTTTTTAGTGGTAGAAGCAAGTCCTCTTGAGCCCATCACTGAGACTCAAGTGAGATGAATTGTCACTTTCGCACTGAGTTTGTAATGCCTGTATCCGTTTTTCCACAGCATGGCAAAACACAATACCATAGCATATATTCACAGACTTCACAGCATCACAGAATGGTTTGGGTTGGAAGGGACCTGAAAGATCATGTAGTTCCAACCCCCCTGCCATGGGCAGGGACACCTTCCACTAGACCAGGCTGCTCAAAGCCTCGTCCATTGATGAAATATTGATTTCTTCATCCTTGATACTCCCTCGCCTCCTAGCTGTTACCTGGTTCTAGTACCTGAATTGCATAGTATCACCAGTGCCAAAATGCCTTGTCCATTCCATGCTTGTAACCAGCCAAGTGTCAGCGGAGCCACAGTTTTCACTATAGAGGGATTTTGAAGTTGGCACCTACGTGGGGCGCATGATGTGCAATTGGGTGCTCTGCTATAGCAATACCTTCTACAGCACTGACATCGTGGCACCCGTGGTGCAGCATCTCCTGAATACTGATGGAATTGCTAGGATGGTCAAGAGTAGAAGTGCACGGTCTGTCTGTGGACACCTCTGCAGCGAAAGATGGAGACAGTAAAGGTACTTCGTTGTGGTGAATCAAAGCCAGGGTCATGGTCTCTTGGTGATGCAGATCATCATCTCTTGAGCTACTGGTATTTGCTGTAGCTTCTCAGCACCAACTTGCTCGTTCTCTACCTCCTGGGTGTCTGTTATGTCCGCTGCAAAAGGATGGAAATGAAATGTGGATCAATGAAGGAAATGTTGGGTGGCAGAAGGAGCTTCTCCTGTTGAGGAGCACTTTGCTGCTACCATGAGAAGGCATCCTAGTGTTGAAAGCGTTCCTTTTGAGCTGTTGATTTCTTGGCTTCCCTGGAAAGTGTTAGATAGAACTCTGAATAAGTGCTTCCACATTGCAATATGGGGTCATCCCCTCCTAACTGAGGTAAATCTCCAGTTTTCGTGTTTAAGCCTTGTGCCTTCCGCTGTGGTCTGTATGTTACTTGCGCTCTTGATGTCAGGCTGGTGATGCTTACTGGTCCAGAATTACTTAAAAGCCGCTTAAATAAAGACTTAATTGAGTGCTCGTGAGCATTTCTGAATGATCCAGGGACTTCAGCTTTTGTGTGAAAATAATCTCTAAGCAATGATATAGTCATTAAGGACTGCCATGAGGCCTCCTCTTGTGAGTCATCCATATGCCATTAAGTCCAAGCAATTTCAGTAATATCACTAAAAGAAAATGTCAGTGTGTTCTATCTTTTGTGTGGCTGTCAAGAGCTTCATCCATGTTTTCCCAGGTTCTGTATAATTACAGGCCAACAGCCAGTGTAGCATTTGACAAAGGGGATTTTTCAGTCGTGTTTTCAGAGATCATCTGCCAGGTAGACTTTATAGTACAAGGGCAGTTTTTTGGAGTGACCCACGTTGTTACAGTGTACGTCCATCTGTCAGGAAAACAGCAGTGTCTTGCAATTAATATTGTTTTTCAAGGTGCTTGGTTCACCTGTGTATACATGTGTAGCTGTGCTGCTTTTTGTCCTACACATGTGACTGCCATGAGAAGTCACCTGCCAGCTTGGTAATCCAGCCCTTTTAGCACCAAGATGTAGCACTCCTTCCTTTGGGCAAAGCAGAGCTCATACCTTCCTCCATGTGCACGAGTTAGTTGGGCAGATCGGGAGGGAAAGGCACTTGGGAAGCAGTGTCCAGTAGGATAAAATAGCTGGGAAAGTCTCATGTTTTTCTTTTGTTCCTGTTCTACAATATTATTTAGAGGAGATGGAAAAACACCAAAATGTTAATTCTTCCTTGTCCCTTCCTGCCCTCCTTTCTCTTACACCCCAAATGTGTGTTAGTACTATGCTGTTGGCGTATGCACTGTGTGATTTCATCATGGCCTCTTCTTCCAGAGTAAGTCACGCTCTGAACAAGAACACTAGTTCCCCTCCTTTGGGCATGGATTTATCTGGGGGCTGGGAATGGGGAGGCTAACGGGTTTTAAAGTCACTCTTCCCTGCTTTTGTGGATAAAACATTCATGCCTTCAGGCTCGTGCTGTAGTTGGTTGCAGCTGATGCCACTGTGCAGAAGGCAGGTGTCTCTGGCTGTGCCATCTCTGCTAAAGCAAAAGGAGGATGGTCCAGTGTTAGGATTAGACCCAGGTCCCTGCACTCCACCTGTGTAAGGCAATTTTCAGGTTATATGTTTATTAGGAGTATCAGTCTTCATCTTATTTCCCTTATGTTCTTGATTTGAACCAAAAGGTTGTGCTGAATTATTTAACTCCATGTCAGTTTTCCTCATCTTCCCTCTGCAAGTCCAGTACTGGCCTTGTACAGGACTTAGGGAAACCACGTGTGAACACCAGCATAAAGTATTTCAACAGCATTTTTTGAGCTCTGAAAGACCGTAGCATGCAGCTCCACACTAATCTGCACAGCATCCATGATCTCAGTGAATCGTATTTATACACTGAGGCTGTGCTGCATTGGTAACCAGTGCAGGTAGGGTAAAGGAAGTTCAGTAAACCTTGGCAACACTCACCCAGTTGAGCAAGTGGGAAGCTCAACAATTAAGGTCTTGTCTCTAAATTGGGGCGACATGGACTTGGCAGATGGACCACTCAGTGGATAAGGAATTGGCTGGATGGTCACACTCAAAGATGTAGTCAATGACTCAAGGTCTGAGTGGAGACCAGTTATGAGCGCTGTTTCTCAGGGCTTGGGATTGTGACTGGTGCTCTTTAACATGCCAGTGACATGGATGGTGGGATCAAGTGCATCCTCAGCAAGTTTACCGACGACCCCAAGCTGTGTGGTGCGGTCGACACGCTGGAGGGAAGGGATGGCATCCAGAGGGACCTGGACAGGCTGGAGAGGTGGGCCACTGCCAACCTCATGGAGTTCAACAAGGCCAAGTGCAAGGTCCTGCACCTGGGTTGGGGAAATCCCAAGCACAAGGACAGGCTGGGTGGAGAATGGATAGAGAGCAGCTCCGAGGAGAAGGACTTGGGGTACTGGGGGATGAAAAGCTGAATATGAGCCGGCAGTGTGTGCTGGCAGCCCAGAAAGCCAACCGTATCCTGGGCTGGATCCAGAGCAGCCTGGTCAGGAGACTGAGGGAGGGGATTCTCCCCCTCTACTCTGCTCTCATGAGACCCCACCTGGAAAACTGTCTAGCTTTGTGGGCCCCCAATATCAAAAGGACATGGACCTGTTGTAGCGAGTCCAGAGGAGGCCACGAAGATGCTCAGAGGGCTGGAGCCCCTCTGCTATGGGGACAGGCTGAGAGAGTTGGGCTTGTTCAGCCTGGAGAAGGTTCTGGGGAGACCTTAGAGGCCCTTCCAGTGCCTGAGGAGGAGGGGGGACGTTTTCAAAGGGTAGGGAGTAACAGGATAAGGGGTAACAGGTTTAAGCCAAAAGAGGGAGATTGAGATAGGACCTCAGGAAGAAGTTCTTCCCGGAGAGGGTGGGGAGGCACTGGAACAGGTTGCCCAGAGATGTTGTGGATGCCCCATCCCTGGAAGTGTCCAAGGCCAGGCTGGATGAGGCTTGGAGCAACCTGGTCCAGTGGAAGGTGTCCCTGCCCATGGCAGGGGGGTTGGCACTGTGGGGGGGCTTTAAGGTCCCTTCCAACCCAAACCATTCTGTGACACTATGAATGTCATTGGGACCACTCAAGTACTTTGTGTGGGGAGGGTGGGTAGTGCTTGTCCAAGTGTTCTTAACCTAATGACTTCTTTTTCACATGCTTATAACTTCTGCAGGTTTTATGTTTTGGTTTGAAAAGCAGGTGACTAGAAATCTGGAATTTATCATCTTTTTCCTAAGTTTTTCGGCTTACGTAAGCAGTGAAGCAGATTGGCTGTTTAGGCAGCGCTGTGTTATTTAAAGTTATTTAAAGCTGTGCATGTAACCTTATGTTTTGTGTGCAGACTGCAGGGAAATCTTGCTGCCAACGATGACAGATCAGCTGAAGTATCACTTGGAAAGACAAGAAGATTTGGAGGCTTGTTGCCAGTTGCTGAGTAACATCCTTGAAGTGCTTTACAAGAAAGATGTGGTTAGTATTGTACCAATCTGTGGTAATTAGCACTTAAATGGCTCTTAGTAGAATGAATTAAGCAGGTAACTCCTGAAGGCTTAGATTTTATTTTCTTTTTTGTTTGTTTGCTTTCCCTTGACCAGTCTCTGAAGTCTTCCTTTTAGGTAAGGAGTGATGAGGATGCTTTGCCTGAGGTCTCAGGGTGTTTCTTACTGTTGGCACTTCCAATAGAGCAGTGTTACCCAATAATGCCTTTCAGACACTGCTCAGAAAGTCAATAAATAGGTATTCTTAGGAGTTCAGTCATTCCCTTACGTGTCTGGCTGCTGCCAGGTTGAAAATATTTGGGTTTTGTTTTATCTCCCACGATCAGTTTTGGAGATGCACATTTAGGTTGTATTGATACTGGTCTGCTAGGCCAGCTGGTAGGGGATATATATGAGTTATAAACATATATATATAAAAATACATAAATGTATGAACATGTACTTTTATTGACACAACAAACTTGTTTAGCTTTTTGAAAGGCCATTCCCAGCTAGGTAGTAGAATTTTCTACCTTGGTAAGACAGAACCTGATTTGGAAGGTGGCACCTTCTCCATGAATGTCATAACTAGTGTAGTTTTCTTACCCATTCATAGAATAATGGAATAGTTTGGGTGGGAAGGGACCTTAAAGATCATCTAGTTCCAACCCTCCTGCCATGGGCAGGGACACCTTCCACTAGACCAGGTTGCTCCAAGCCTCATCCAGCCTGGCCTTGGGCACTTCCAGGGATGGGGCATCCACAGCTTCTCTGGGCAACCTGTCCCAGTGCTCCCCACCCTCTCTGGGAAGAACTTGATCTGAACCTGATCTCCAATCTAAACCTCCCCACTTTCAATTTAAACCTGTTACCCCTTGTCCTGTCACTACAGGCCCTTGTAAAAAGTCCCCCCCAGCTTCCTTGTAGTCCCTTCAGGTACTGGAAGGCTGCAATAAGGTCTCCCGGGAGCCTTCCCTTCTCCAGGCTGAACAAGCCCAACTCTCTCAGCCTGTCCCCATAGCAGAGGGGCTGCAGCCCTCTGAGCATCTTCGTGGGCCATTCAGAATGCAAACATACGAGAGAGTTCCGCATGAGAACCTGTGCAGTGCCCTGGGCTGCTGTGCCCATCTGTAGGGTGCCTAATAATCCCTTTTTCATCTTTTCTTGACTTCACCCAAATATGCAAATGATAGTGCTTTGCCAGAGAGCTGCGATGATTGATGCATGTTCTGATGATTCTGCTGCCTGAACCTTCTATCCCATGTAGAATCAAACACTAATGTAGTTGGAAAGAACCTCAGGGGTCAGCTACTTTCATCGTATCTACCATCTTGTTTTTTGGGTGTGTTCTGATTTTGATTCTGTTTTAAAGTAGTTCTGTGACAGCTGCAGACAGTGGGTTATTTTAAAAAAAGGAGTTTTGTTTTGACAGCTTAGCTGCTCCTGTCACTCTGAGTTGCCTGTGTTTCTCTCCCTGGGAGCAACTCCCTTGCAGCCCCACCATCTCGGGGGCTGAGCTCAGTGGGAGGGGGCTGCAGCAGTGGTAGGAGCTGGGCTGAGAGCTGCCGGGCGCCGCTGTCGGTTGCTGTGTATACGTGATGGATTGCTCTTCAAACATGTCAACGCATTTTTCCTATGTGCCATTCTGCCTTTGGCAATGAGGAATAATCCAGTGAGAAGATGTGGTGATCACATGGATCCACGGGCAAGAAAGAAAATGGGTCGTCAGAACGTTTGATGGTCAAGAAGCACTATGAAGATGCTGCTTTATTTAGATAATATTGTTTGGCGAAATGCTTGCAAATACTGGCTATAGAATTGTTTCCCTTTCCATCTCACAGACCCCTTTTGAAGTCTTCTCCTTCAGACCAGTGAAAACTCTGAAGCAGCCTGTTCATAAAGTTAAAGATAGGAGCAAAGCTCATGTGTGTTTTTCTTGTGGTCATCTGTTTTTGGCTTCAGTTCCTGCAGCTGTCATTCTGCATGAGGTTTCTGAACTTGTTCTTAAGAGCTGGTTGCACTAAACATTTAATATGCAACTCTTTGAAAAATAGTGGCAGATTACTTCTAATACAAAAATATTAATTTGAAACAATTGAAATTCCTTGAACATAGTTTTGCTTTACTTTACTCTTTCTTTTAATTGAGGTGTTGCAGAGTAGACCCCCAGATTTGGCATTGCATGTGAGACTTTGATGTCAAGAAAAATTACTTCAAAAAATGACTTAAAAAAAAAAAAGATTAGTAGTTAAATAAATGTCATAGGCTTTGCTGTATTTCCAGGGACTTGCTTTTCATTTCCATAATTGTAACAGTCCATGTGTATTTATCAGTAACATGTATTAATGAAACAGACTTTGCATGGTGTTTGTTGAAATGGGAGAGTAATTTAATGCTTTTGATCAACAGCAGAGAGTGATGTTTTGTTTAACTTTCTCAAGGCAGGCAGATTTAAAGGCAAGCATGAATAGTTCAATTGTATTGGTGTCTGTTGTATCTAGTTACCACTGATTTATGCTTTTTCCTTAGGGGCCAACACAACGACATGTCCAGATAATCATGGAAAAGCTATTGAGGACAGTAAACAGAACAGTCATTTCCATGGGACGTGATTCGGAGCTCATTGTAAGTGTCTCTCGATGTAAACTTAAACCTCTGTCACATCATTTTGAACCTGACTGTAATAGGATTTAAATCCCAGGTGACCCAAAGCAATCAAAACCTTCTGTAACTGTCTTTGTGTTCTGCAAGCTGTAAAATGTTGCCTTGTAATTGTTCTGTGGTTTACAGAGGGGGAGAAAAAAATATTTTCAGTATCGTCGGCCAGGTGAGTTCCCAGATTTTATGTCTGAGTCAACAGAGGTGATGTGGTAGTACTCAGGAGATGGCTGAGAAGCATGGAAATGGAGGACTGACTTACATGTTTGTTCCATTAGCAATCATTTGACTCGCCGTTTTTGACTACCGCGGAGATGGCCAAGCCAGCGGCGGTATTCGAGTGATTGTAGAGCAGACCCTAAGTTACTACTTTCTGAAAGCCTGGAGGAAGGACTGATATGGTAGCTGCAGCTTTGCATGTTCTGCTTTGGTGGCATAGCACTGTGATTTT
>NW_010264747.1:0-5526 GCF_000690775.1 Eurypyga helias
ATATATATATATATGCATGTATATATACTCAAAGAAAAAAGTTTTAAATAAAACTAATAATAAATGAAGAGGATTTTTTACATGTCTGAAATTCCAGTTAAAGTGATAATATTTCTGAGTAGAAGACGGCACACTATTTGCAGTCTGATTAGACAACAGACCCAAAGTTTCTGTTTATATAAAATATAAAGGAGGCAATAATGTATATTGCAATAATTGGTTTGTTTTATTTAAATCAAAGTATATATGGAGACAGAAAATATGGCAGAATGTTTCCATAAGGGCAGTTTATTTTCCCAGACTGACCAGCTCTATCTAGAGAAGCACAGATGTAGCATTTGGGGACAAATTCTCTTCAGGTGTAACACAATGATATCAGGACAGTTACTTCTTTCTAGCAGACAGCTTAACGAGTCTATCTAATATTACTTTCTCTCTTCCAGGCATTAGATTTTTTTAAAATGTGTTTCAGAATAAGTATGAAGGATTATTGGTTGTGAAAAAAATAGCTATAGCATAGAATAATTTATCTGGATTTATAAGGTAAACTAACTATTATTTAAAAATTAATTTCACAGAATTATGTAAAAGTAATTTTATTCTGTAACAAGTACATTTTAAAGTGAAGATGCATAACATATAATTTGAAATACAAGACCTGAGACCTGATACTCATAGTAAAACCGTAATGATTCAATTCTTACTGAATCTGTTAGGTGTCCAAAGTCTAACAGGCAATCTTACACTTTCCTGTAATATATTATGATTCTACAAAAAACATTGTTTCTGTTTTAGACACTTCCTTGAAAATCAAAACAGTTTTTCCCTTCATACATTTTCATCAAGACGCAGTATAAACGTTCTATTTCTTCTCAGTTCTGATTAAAGAAATGGACTGTCAATTGACTTGCTCAATAAACAATCATTTCATACTCTGGAAATAGAGTAGCTAGCCACTTTCCCTGTTTCAGATGTGCTTTCCTACCTATACCCATTGTATCATGACCAAGTTCAGGTTTAGTTTAGACCAAGTTCAAGGTCTAAAACAAGTTTTCAGATGAGAAAATAATAAAGCTTTTACATTCCAGAATGTGAAATTATTGATTAGAAATTTGGCATGTGATTAACTTACAGCTGCTTTCATCCTTCTGAATAGTCTTTTCTGAAAATGTGTTTCATCTCTAACATTCCCTTTTCACTTAGACAGTCACCTGAGTAATTTTGTTCTATTTTGCTCCTTGACTAGAGGAAATACACTTCTAAAAGTTGTCTTAGTGACTATAAAATAGCAAATGGCAAATAAAAAAATTATAAATTATAAAAACACTTGTTTGCACACAACAGTCATAATTTACACAAGTGATTATTTATGTAGAGAGCAAACATTGCAGAGACATTTGGATCATAAAAGACTCAGATCTTTAATCTGGAAAGGACCTGTATTCAGCTAGGCTGACTTTTTGTACAGTATAGGCCAATATCCCTGCAATGATATTTTTATTCAACTAGTATATATCTAAAAGGAAAAGTCTAGTTTGTCTAGAAATGGAGAACCCATAAAAATGTTAGTGAGGTGTTCCATTAATGAGCTGCCTTCTCTAAAAATCCCAGTACCTGGATTCTAATTTGAATTTGTCTAGCATCCCTTCCAACCCTTGGACTTAAAATTCTTTCTCTGTCAGCCTCAAATGCTATCACATTTGTGATCCCAGTAAAAAAATAATAGGCTGTGGTCGTATCCTTTTACTTTTTCTGTTAAGCTAAACATGTTTCATGCACAGATGTTCATGATAAATCATGCGGTTAGTCCTTTAGTTTTCAGTATCAAATATAAGAATATAATTTCTAAATCCTGTATTAACTGGACACATAAAACGAAGGAACATCTTCCATAACATTGTTGTGCTAAGGGCAAATATTCAGCTATTCATATATTGTGATTCCGAAACCACACTATTTTCCAGAAGAGAGTATGCTCCCCTACATATGAGACCTATCAACTTACAGAGCAATAGAACATATGTGTGTGCGTATGCACTGGAGGAATTACGTGGCTGCAGTGTTTATTGGAGGAGTTGATTATTCGCATGCCAGCCACCTCTAGTAATCAGAGAATGTTTGCTGAACATGCTCATTCTACTGCTGACATAAGCAGTCCATTTGCAGCAATATTAGATCTTGAATAACAAAAATTTATTCCCAGAAGGTAAGTCAATCAGTCTGCTTGTTCATGTCTACAGTCACAAGGTAGCACTTAAGTTTCATTCCTCTCCTAGAACATGTTTGAGAGAGATTTGATTAGTTATTAATAAAAGCTTTTGTCCGTAGAGAAATTGTGACATTCCTGCACTTCCAAACAGCAGACACAATCTAAAACTGTTGGCTAAATATGAGTGAGAAGGAAATATGCCAGATGGTTTTACACCAGCGACTGACTGAAGATCTCAAGTTAGGAATAGTTTTCTTACTAAGTCAGCTGGGAGAAATAGCTTTCATCAAAGATTGATTTAGCTTATTTAAGATATGAATTGCATCGTGGAGTTTCTTATTTCCTTGTATTCCCCAAATTCCACTTCAAAATTATTCTTAGCTGATGTTAACAAGTATAGCTGTACAGACAATGTAATGCTTCTCAGCTGTTCAGTATATGTTACAATTTCTTTTATATCAAGGAATATGTGGAAGCACCAATGTTTGGGGTAGTATTTAGGGGTAAGTTACCACATTAATGTCTGAAATACAAGAGAATGGTTTCCATATGCAACAATAATTCCTGGGGGCTTTAATTGCCAACATCTGAAAATAATCATATACAGAAACAGACAGACTTCACTCTGGGACAATCAAATTATTTTTCTAATCTTGATGGTTTTACTCGACAATATATATTACCTTATAGAATTCAACATTTGAAAATTATCTGAAAATCAAGATTAGGACCTTTCCCCCTAAAAAAAAAAAAAATCTTAGAGAAAAATATTCATATTTAATTTCTGGAATTAAATACCTGATTGGTGTCTTCTTTGTATTTTCTTATGAAAAATTTTCTTAGGAAAAATGGTATTTTCTTATGAAAAAGTCATAAGAAGTTACTGGCTGCTGCAATCTGAATTGTTCTCACATTAGTAAAAAAAAACCAACCCAGATCCTGGTGTTCAATGGAAAGTTTTTAAGTTGTCACTGAACCAAAACCATTATTTTTATTAAAAATCTCATTTGACTCTTATAATTATACCCTATACTATTTTCTTTTTTTAAGAAGCCAGGTCAACAGGGAAAAGTGTAGCATTAGTGATATGAATTGACATATTTGAATGAAACAAAAGGTTTTGAGTATAAAAGCACCTCAAGACTGAAACAGAAAGAAAAAATCTTTTTTTTTTTTTTTTTTATTATCTAGGAGCAGTCATGTTCCAAAGCATCCACACCTCTTTCAGGTTCATGAGTTTTAGTTTCCAGACAAGCTAAACATTTTAAATTTTGGTCTTGTTTTGCAGGGGAGTATGTAGGTCTTCTTTAAGACACTGAACTAACAGGTTAAAGACGAGGGATTGTTTTGAAAGACATAATTTCTGCCAATGATTAGTTCTATCACATTTCCCTGAATGATATGACCTGGCACAGAGCCACTGTTTTAATTTCATCTACCCAAGCTGCAAAAGCCTGCGGGTCATGGGACAAAATGTACCACAGTGTGCACGTGCAGAATGACTGAGAGAGTTCGTCTGTGAGCAGGGTTTGCTGATGTTAGCAAGAGGTTTGAATTTGCAGGTTGGGACTAGATGATCTTTAAGGTCCCTTCAATCTTAAACCACCCTATGAACTCTGAATATTAATATGCTAGTTTGCCTGGTTCCTTGTGCTGCCATCCGTTCCCTCCGGCACTACTAATGACAATGGTAATGTCATTGAGGACTTACTGCCAGCCAGTTGTATGGTTTGTATGATTTGTATGGTGTCTGTAACACAGTTCATTTTAAAAATGACTTTAGAATGTTTGGGAACACTAGCTTTTAAGTTCTGATCTTGAAGATAGTTTTGTTCATGCTTGGCTTGATTTGCATGTAATCCTATTGCAGTCACTGACACTACTCATGTGGATACAAATATTTGAGTACTGTGTTGCCTCCAGGAAAAGTAGAGGTGTCTGGGAATGATTCTCTGTTTACACGAGTTTTCTTTTTGTGCAAACATTTTTCTCATCAGTTTTTCATAATTTATAATGGGGTAAAATGAGAAGAATCTAACTCCTTGGCCAGATCTTCAGAAATACAGTTCCATTGACTTCAAAAACCACTTTACTGCACCTGAGGATATGGTTCTGCATATATTTTCTCTCTAAACCCAAGAGTTATTTACATTTTCACCTCTTACTTGTGAACATGAAGTGTTTCATATTGCTTGTCTTAGATGACCAGGCCAACCTCTTCACCTTCTATTTATCCTATAACATCATGAAACACATATATCAGTTTGAAGTTGTTAAAAATATTGAGAACTTTCTCCTTTTTTGCCTGCTGAGCAGAAGTATTCTGTATTTTATGACAGTACATCTAAGGAGTTTGGGATCCCAAAGTGATATCTGCAATTGTTCCTACTTCTAGTTCCAACTCAAGCAGCAACTCTCACATCTTTTTTCTACCTTCACAAAACATTTTCCTTTGACAAAATAAGATTTATAGTATTGCTCTGTTCTCCTACTCTTGCTAATTGGTTAACACCATACTTTATAGTTCTAATAAAACCACAGCTGCTTCCATTTTACTTGTTTGGACACTTTTTATAGGGGAAAGAAACTTAAATAAAGATGAATTGAAAGAAAGTAGAAATTAAGTTTAATTACCACTACCAGAACAAACCACTTAAAGAATTACAACACTTCAGTATAGATTTTGTGACTGCTGCACACAATAGGAATTTTTTCCACTGGCTTTAACAGCATTTGGATTTGGTCCCTGAAACTCAATTACTTGTATTGCAGAAGGAGAACCAAGGCAAGGGCAATCTTAGCCCCCTGATCAATGGTGCCTGTGGGTACTGTGAACAATATTCTAATATTTTTATGTTACATAGGTGTGCACAGTTAGGGACACACATAAGCTTTCTTCTCTTATTTGGGGACCATAATTACCTTTAGCCAATGTTCAGAAAGACCGCTGAAGCCATGATAAAATGCCTGGAAAAATAGGCCTCCAGCTGCATTTCCAGCACAACCCACCCAAACACTACCCTGAGGGACGTAAGATGCTAACAACAGCTTACTTTAAATAAATAGGCTTTAAACCAGTTAGCTTGGCAACCGGATAGTGATACAACTTAGAAAAATTGATAACTAACAGAAACTGCAAAACATACTGAAAAAAATGGATAAATACCTGTGTGGCTCTTCTTTCCCATGTTTTGTGTTGTTAGTGCCTAGCTAAACTGACCACACTTGCTGTTTTGTTGAACTGGGGAATAGGTCCCACATACTACATAGGAACTGAACAGACCATGATAAGTCTTAGATTTTGGAGTTGTCCTGTT
>NW_010264747.1:5538-34979 GCF_000690775.1 Eurypyga helias
CTTATGAGAACTAAATATCATTGTTGAAAAGTAAGTATTTGTCCTCAGTTTTTAAAATTCAGGGAGAGTTGCTACAAGCAGATGGCAAGCAGCTTCTACTGCTTTTTTTTCTCTTCTTCCCTAGGACAGAAGGAGCCTTGTTGAAATACATTTGAGCATTTCTACTTGAAATTATGTAGGAAAATGTTCCTTTTTGGGAAGACATAGAGTAGAGATTATAAAAGCAGCTTCAGGAAGGGATGAGGGAGAGTGCAAACACCTTTTAGTTATTGAAATGTTGCCAAGGTCATTCTTTCCAAATCTGTAACTTTGTCTCTATGAGATGTCAGTCATGATGCTCTATAGAAGAATATTAAAATGCACTTTTGATTAATTAGTGCACAAATTATTTCCCATTTGATCTGTAGGCATTAAATTTAATTCTAATGCACTTTCAGTGACTCTAGGACTGTTATATGAATTTGGAATGAATTTAGCATTTATGTTTTAATTTGCTCAGGCACCTTATCTAAATAGAATATTCTAAGAACTGGAACAGCTGAAATACTGCTAGCGGTTCTTAACTCCAATTTAAATACTTCTGAAATCAATTTAGAGAGAAAGTAAGCTTCCTCTTTGATGGGACAAATGTGTTTTCCTGCTTCTGATCTCTGGACAGTAAGTTAATGTTGTTGCCTCATCAATTTTTTGTAACATATAGTATGCTGTTCAGTAATATGCTCCTGAGAATGCAACTGAAACATAATTGATAGTCTTTTTTGCATTTTGAGAACAGTTTCCTAAGAATATTTTGATTTAAAAATAAATGAAAGTTTGTACAAAAAGGTACAGATGATTTACATATTGCTTTCTGCTGTAAATAGCTCATTTGGAAGTAAACAGAATGGCCTGTTGTAGAAGCAGAATGTTCTTGCCTTGCAATATTGCATATATACAATCCTACATTCAGGGCAGGGACAACCTGTCTGGGTATTCGTATCACTTTCAGCACCGCAAGAGCTGAACACTTTTATTTTTTGTCAACAAGACAAATCCTGGTATCTCGATTATATTTTACTCACTTCATAGTGGGCCACTCCATTACCACTTGAGGAATTAGAATGTTGGGTAGACTGAAGTCGCTATCTATATTTTTGTGGTTAATACTAACAATAATTTAGATTTTGAAACCATGATTATTTTTTACTTGCTTTGAATTTAAGCAAAACTTCTGTTCAAACAAAGATTTGTTTGACTAAGGTTGTTAATTTTTTTCATTTTAATAATCTTTTCCTGTACTTTTTATTTCTCATGTTTCATATACTTTCCGACTTCATAGCCATCTTTTATAAGGACAAGCTTAACGTGTTTTTTCCAACTCTTAATTCTCCACGTTTATATTAAGGGGACATTCTCACTGAAAACTGAAGAAAATACGTTTATCCATACCATATATGAATTGTGAGTATTTGTGAGAATTGTTAGAACTAATACCTTGTCCAGTGAATTAGTTTCTTTCATCCTTATAATTTGGAAAGAATTAGAAAAGTCTTTTAATGACATTATACAAAAACACATTCCTATGCCATCTGGGGTTATTGTTGTCTTAGTGGGTACATTTTTCATATACTTTATTATCTTATTCGTCTGACATCTGGCAGCCATTTGCATCCTAGAGGCTTTGTATAAATCTATAGCTGCCATCCATATTATCACAATCTATGTTGCTAGCGACTGATTGTTCCATAACTTTGGGGTTAGTAAGCAGTTCATTGCAAAGTATAGATTACATATTTGATTATGTGTGATGATGTCAATACATTACCTCTAGGAATGCTCTATACATTGCCGTAACTTCCAGAAACAGTACCTGTAATTTAGCTCTTGTTAACTACAGTGACTCAGGATTCTCATTACATATGCAAAGTATAAATTCTCATGAAAATTCACCAAAAACATCGACTGTGCTCACCTGCTATGCTTATGCTTATTACCAAGACTCAGACTAAACATTTATCATGGTCCTTATGTGCTTAAATCATCTCCTTCTACCTAAAGTACATGCACAGTGCCAATCGCTATAAGTGAAAGTTTTTCTAAAGAATAAATAGAATTTCAGGGAAATAAAACCTCTGCCAGGTTCTTAGTCTTACTCTACTAGACAGAGTTCCATATGAAAAAGAAATTAATACTGAAAAAAATTAGGTGTAGGTAATAGATATGTAAATGCTTGTAGAGATTTTAACTGGCAGCCAAATCCAAATAATATCAAAGCAGACACCAAGTAATTATTTATGAGGAAATCCCATATGATCCTCAAATCCCTCACAGTCTTGTACTCAGCTTCTTTCAGGTCTGTATGGAGAAAACAGTACTTTTTTCAGGTCATATTAGCTTATTTGGTTAGCTATTATTCAAACAATATTCCACACATTTGAATTATTACAGACTGTATTTAACTTAAACCAAAACATAACACTGCTTTTGCCATATATACAAGACCTTAATGAGAGGCAAAAGTTTTTAGCCAAATTGGTTCTCCACCATAAGAATTCACTTCAAATGACATACGACTATAGAGCACAGAAGTATTTCCACGGTCAACACTACATCTTTAATATGTAGGCTACCTCTATAACTCTACTAGGAAGATTTGGGATCAGCCCAGTGTTTTTATATGATCTTATATATTTCTGTCATTCAAATCCTGAGTAAAATAAGACTTAACTATTTTTTTTGGCCTCTAGCTTATGAGACAAATGATTTATTTTGCTCTTAGTTATGGTAGGCACCATGACACTGGGCACAATATTGCTATTCTTCCATGAATTCACACATACACACGGAAATAGTTTATGGCACACTTCTTATTCTTACTGACAGGATAGCACCAGCAAGGACTGAACTTCAGACATCTGTCAAAATCATCCACTTAAATTAATTGTCTTAGTTCTTCAACCCAAGACCGGAGTATACAAAACCATACAAACAATATGGTTATCGTTAGTGCTGGAGAAATACCACACTGGGAATAGTCTTTGTGTGGATATATATCTGTAGGAGTTTGGCGTACAAGCTAACTCATGGAAAACACAAAGACCCTGTCCTACTGTCAAAGAAAACAGATTTACGATTTTCAAAGAATTATAACTAACAGAGGAATACTAAAGTCACCTTTAAATCAACAGCTTTAGAGAAGTGTAAATTAAAATTTTGATGTAAAAATTATTCCAATTAATCACCATGTAATAAATAAGCTATCAATCCCAAATCGTCTGTTCTAGCTTTTCTCTAATGAACCATCTCTCATTGCTTACACATAGTGTTTGACTAGGAATAAAATATTGTCTTTGAAAGAAAAAAACAACCATCTTTCTGATAATGACCTAGCTTCTCAAGGAAAAAAAAAAGATCCATACTTTTCAGAATATAAATACAGACTTCCTTCATCAAAGAAGTTCAGAGTTCGAGTCTAGTATAAACTCCAGCTTTTCTGTGCTGGTTTCATGTATTGTTTGTTCACAAGGCTTTGGAAGTTCAGAAACTCCAAGCTTAGAGACTTCTGAAGCTGCTTCAGCTTTCTTGGACTTGTTTGAAAAATCTTCAGAAGTTTTGGGGAAACAGGATTTGTCCATGTCTGTCAGGTATTCCAGCACAGAAGCAAATGACCCCCTGGAAATATAATATACTGTGTAATAATAGCCTCTCTAGTCTCTAATTTGTGTAGCGATTTGGGAAGGTGGTAAAGGAAAGAACAGGAAAACCCTGAAAATGTAAAGAGGACTGATTGCCACAATTTAAATCTGAGGCCTGTTCGCTAAAGCACACAGTGCAACACAGTGAAGATTTTCTGAGTAATGAAAATTACTGGGAGATTCTCTTTTTAAACAGAATCATGGAGGAGGAGCTAAGAATTCCCATATACTCTGAGTTTTCAGTGTTCGGCACTGAAAACACAAACTGCTACTATTTGGTGGATGCAACACTCACCTGGGGGGAAAGAAAAAAAAAAAAAAAGAAAACCCACAAAAAAACCCAAACAGCAACAACAGAGAAACCTGAGTTTCCCTGCTGCACTAAGATCCCTCTTCATATGTGACAACCTTAGAGACAAAGCAGAAGTGAAGATTAATCTAGAATACATAAATGACAGCCTTGAGAAACTATTTACTGTATTTGGAGAAATATACTGCAAATCAAAACCCATAGTATGGTTTGTAGTTACTTTTTGGGATGATTAAACAGGATGCTCCTCTTGGCAGTACCCTCTGAGCTCATTCTTGCTCTTCTCCCTTTGCCTAGCATTGACTATATGTTTGTATTTAAGCTGTAGATCGGATAGTTAGATCATCCATGTAAAAACAACTTCTTTTTTACAGGTTTCTTTTCTTTTAATTGTAAAAATTTTCCTGATCTGGTTAACACTGGAGTCCCACAGACACTGCGTTGGCCCAGTGAGGTGCTGTGAACTGTTGTGGGAGTATGAGAATGAGCGGCTGGCACACAGAGGGCCAGAACTTCCTGAACTGGCTTTGCCAACTTACAGAACATTTGTGATACTGCAGGCTTCATTCTGATTTTGCTTTTTGATTTTTCTGTGGTTTTTCACCCAGCAGATAATGAAGCCAAATTAACTCAGAATAGTTTATACTGTTTTGGAACAGAGGTCCAACAACTTGACCAATATCATTGTTAGTCACCGACTTCCTTGAAGCATAAATCTGGAGTAAAGGTTTCCCATACAGACACTTTTGTTACTAAAGTTGTTACTGATGTTAAATACAGCTTTAAAGACTTTTTAAAACCACAACTCTGCTAGTTGATCTAACCAGGTAACAGGTCACCCTTGCTAATGGATGCTAGTCTGTCAAAGTTTCCACCACTGCTAGATGAGGATGCCTTTACTGTAGGTCTTCTCACTGGGTGGATCTAGGAAGATTCATCACCTGGTCGGGTTGTGAACAAATGTGTTAACCCAGTGCCCACCTGCCTTTCCCTGGCAGATCAGTCATTCAAAGAAAGCTTCATCACTTCTAAGTTTCCATTAATTTTAAGTGCATAGAGTTTCCAGGGCTCATAATTCTAGGTCTGTTCATTGTACAAACCCATTAGCAAAGACAGAGAATTCAGCTCTTTATTAGCTTTCGATAGAGATGGCGGTTTAAAGGACTAAATAAACCAGGTGATACAACCACAGCTGTCTGGAATCTGAGGACACTCAGATACTGATATCACGTCACATCATGAACAAGGCTTTCAAAAATGTTTTTGAGTGTGCTTTTGGAATTTTTTCCTGGCAGGTTATTTCTGAAGACCAGTCCTTACGTTTCTTAGTTGGTAGCTGTATGATACTGTCAGGCTCGCATTTTTACAGATTTTAACATGAAAAATAAGAGTACATCATTTCCCACTAGGTAATAATATACATTTAAGTTCTTGTGATCAAATTAATGCCTTTCAATTAAGTAGTGATGCTGAGGACCAGAGAAATGGACAGAATGAAAGATGCAACAGATGTGCAGGTATCCTTATCTGTCGCCAAGTGCCGAGACACTGCAGCAAGGATCAGCCTTTACGTAAGTACCACTCTAATCTTTTTAGTCATTCAAATCTTACCAAGTAGGTTATGCAGCAGATTTTGGCTTCAGTTTTCGTGTATATCTCTGCACAAATCACTGTTTTAACTCCATTCAAGTTGAACATTGTGTGGTAGAATGACCTTGGCAGAACTTAAGTTACCATATGTCCTCTGAATAGATTTATGGAAATAAGCATTTAAAACAATCAAATGAGAGATATTACCTAAGTTTATATATCCACCAATAGAATATTATGGTAATTGTTTTCTTGAATTTGCATGGTCTAAAATGTGCCACAAAGAAGAGATGGGCAATCTTCAGCCAGGTTTGGAGAAATTTAATACCATAGTGAAATGTGTTATAAAGTGTTAAAACCAGGTTGGCACTTCCTTTCATTTTCCACAGAACATGAGGCCAACTCATTTTTATATTGTTCACAGAAACATTAAAAATGATTAATGAGTGCTAGTAAATGTGAAAATGAAAGAATGACTATCAGGAATGAAAACAAGTGTCACCATTTATCTTATCACAGCTAGATAATTCTGTTAGCTTCCTCAAGATCAGCCCCCAGTTCTCCTTCAGGCTGGCAAAATACCATTTAAACACTGAAATCAAACAAGTTCTCATTCATTTAGAGATTTACAAAACAGCTATAAAAAACTGTTACACTGAGCAGCATGTATATTAAAGCACACTTTAACATATGGAATATTGCTGTGATACAGACACCAAATTCAGCACATTCGTTAAGTATATAGAATGGAAACCAAATTTTTCAGCATGGATAAAGTACAACAACATATACATTTACCATTTCCTTACACAGAAAAAAATTATATGGAATAGATTCAGTTCAAACTCAAATTCATGTTAAACAACATGATTTTTTATTTTATCATTATTTATATCAGCATCAATAAATAGACAAGTATGAAAATGGCTTTTTTAAAATTTTGGATATGGCAAGTTATGAAAATCATAGGAAAATGTGAAAATATTCTACTCCAGCTCCACATGATTCCACACTAGACAGTTATGGATTTATAACAAATATATTTTGAAATAATCTTTGCCCTCAGTTATATAGGTCACAGATTTTTAGCAAATTATTAGTCACCGTTCTTGACATGCTCTTTCCAAAGTTAAGTCACATCTAGAATGTAAGACACGCTTTTCTGTAGAAAGCTTCTGTAAAATTTCATAATTATTTTTAAAAAATCAGGTTGTTTGTTTTTGGTTTTGGTTTTTTTTTTTTTTTTTTAATATCTTCACAGAAAGTTAAAGCACTTTGCAGTGAAACAAAGAACAAGCAGCTGAAACAAATTCATGAACCTGAAAGGACTACAGGTTTGAGTGACAAACTTCAGTATTAGTCTATTAACTCTTAAAGAGGAATTTGTAGCTGAAAAATAAGTGTATTATGTTACTTCAAATAAACTTCCTTATAACATAGTTAAATCACTAATTATAATTTCCCTTTCCTGACAAATCAATGGGGAGGAATGAAAAAAAGCTGCATATGACCAGTAATATATTTTAGAACTACAAATATTATTTTTAGATAAATTTTGTAGGTTTTTTTTCTTCCTGTTTAATAATAAAGTGGGTGCTACCAGAATTGCTGGGTCAGGCCTGCATTTCAAAATAAATTCAGAAAGCAAACACTGATAATCCTAAAGACCAAGTTATTGCTCAGTCAGTTAACAGGAACCAGCCTTCTGTTCAAGCACTTTTGTTTGCAAAACAGCCTTGTTTTTGAAAACACATGTATGTTGTATCACAGAAACAGAATAATGTAAACATAGACTGGCATAACTTGCTTGTCTGGTCTACTGTATATGTATACAAACAGTTGCAGTCCCAGATGTTATACTGGCACAGTAGCAGAAGCAACAGAATTATCCCAAAGGAAGGAGGCTGTGTATGCCTGAATAAAGCTACTACTTCTTCCCCTATTCCTACCTGTGTGACGGACCAGTATGTGAGTTACTCAACAGACCTTTGTAAGTGTCAGTCATGATTTCCAGGTGTGATCTTTCCATTCTTTGCTTTGTAATGTCAGTTCATGTCAGCCACCTGTTGAACTGGCCTGAGAGCAACCTGCAAATGAACTCCTGTGCTTTGGGGGCAGGAAGGTAACAGGCTGACCCCAGAGATAATAAATGACTGCTGTATTTGCCAAAATATTAAATTGCAATCAACGTCAAAGAGTTTACTTGGAATGACATTATCATATGCAACTGGAATTAATTTCAAAGGAGAACTACATCGTCGGTTATGAATGGGAAGACATTTCTTCACTTTAAAGAGTGCACATACTTTTAGGGAGAGGAAGGAAGAAGGAATGAAGAAAAAATAAACTGATTATAAGAAAAAAGAATCTAGAGTGAGCTTGTGGCTAACCCCTGGAGTAAAGCAGAATATAGAGGAGATGGCTACACCTATTTCCTTTTGCCACAGAACACGAACACCAGGAAAATTATTCATACACCAAAAAGTGCTGCAGATAACTAGTGAAATGAAGGATGTGAGAACCAGCCAAGATAAATTTACAGGTTCTGAACTTTACCTCATTTTCAGTTTTGATCTTAAGGATGTAATTAACTGTCTTTCCTTACTCTTACCTTCATTTCACTACTACATATATATTCTTAAATTTGCTAATAGCTTTTCCAAAAGAAAACAGCACAACACAGGAAAGGTTTCCCTTACCTTATGTAGGGTCTGGATGCAATCTGAAGACAGTGGATATCTCACCTGAATCTTGTCTTCACAAGATTTCCAGGGTTTTCTCTAGAACAAGGAGGACAACATATAGTAAGCTGAAGAATTCAGGAGGAATTTCTGATACTATTGGGATGAATAGCAAAATTCTCACAAGACAGTCATGATTTTATCTCTTTAAATGAATATTCAAAAAGGGCTTCCAACTCACAAAAGTTGTGATCATTATTCCTTGAAATCTGATGAGGTTTTTAATGCTTTATGAAGCTTTTTTTGTTTGTTTAAGAAGTTTTACTTATGTGTATTACCCTCTTCAGTTTTGATCGGATCTATATGGATACTGTATGCATAATTCTACTCTAAAAGAGGAGATTGCCAGTAGTATAAACATATCATTATGCAAAGTAATTAGATGCAGAAAAATAAATAGAATCAATGCTGAGAGCTTATAGAAGTGCAGATAAACAAGTACTCATAATGTTTTTTAATAGATGTTTAGAAAAATCAGCCATATCATTCAGGTTAATGACTTAGTTCCATCTAGATTTGCTCTTCTGGGTTCAGAATATACAATTATAATGCTTATAATTCAAACTGAGAAAACCTTGATGACTATGTTCGTAGAATCCAGCAGGCTTCAGCAGATCCGCAACCATCCTTTAAAATCATCTTTGTAAATATATAAAGGAATTTTATTTAAACTCATAGGCAGTTCTAAAAATATTGTTTTTTCACTGTAATTGTAAACTCTTCTTTGTTTGCTATAAAATTAACAAGTAGTGGAAATTATTTTTTCTTTTGTGAGTGAGAAAAGAAAAAATCATTGTTTCTGCTTTCATTTTGATCTGTTATTCAGAACTACAATTGGTGGCAATGACCCCTCCAAGTACAACTGGGCACTCCTTGTCCTCTGATCTTCACTTACTACTATAGTTTGAAAAGACTCCCTCTGTCCTTTTGTGAGTAGTTTCAAGTAACGAGTCTTGATAGTAACAGCAAGTACTCTTTTGTAATTGGTTTGATTAGATAAAAGTCCAAAGATCGAAGCATTTATATATTAATAAATATTTCTATGTTAATAAAACTTTATCAGGTATATTTTACGCCTATAAATGTCTTGACTAGTCCTTTTTTTCATTTTAGAAACACATTCAGAGGTTTTGATGACTTGCAAAAATGGAAATGAGCAAAGCCACCTTTGCTTTTGATGGAAGTAGCCAAAGGTCATGGGATGAAGCTTACCCAAATGTACCGTTCAGTTAAGTGAGGCCTTCACAACATCTGCCCACCTCTAACTCATTAGGTGGTTCTGGTAGGCACTTGGAAAACAAGGTAAAAGATAATTGTCACAGAAGTATTTGTGTGCCTAAACCCCTGGTCTATATCCACCCTCTCCTGATGGTTCAGGTATGTGCTCTAATGGCACACCTATGCACAACTGAACCACTTCCAGTTTTTCACCCTTGTTACATATTTGGGACGGGAGATCAGAAAGTGGTAGTGACCCAAGTAGTAATCACTAACTGCCAAATAGATTGGCATGGGGTCGCACAAGCAGCAAGGTAGCTTCTGCTGACCATCCATGTTAGAAAGCAATAAATAACCAAAAAAAAAAAATCATTCTCTTGTTGGGGGGTGTGTGGAGTAGTAGGGAGAGGGATAACAGTGAATATCCTAGATCGTGCAAGAACATAATGCCGAGGAGGACCTGCAACTTAAAGGTGAGGCTGACAGACACTTCAACCAGTCCCAGTAACTGCCTTGTTCTCCTGCGCCGGTCACACGTACACTGGAGGCCTTCACGCCTGTGAGTGTGTTCTGTACAGAAAAGGGCATGTGTGTAAGAAGTTTCAAAATAATTATTAATTTACACATTCAATGGTTGGTTTGAATGGTTACACCAGTACAACCTCTTTCACATAGGAAAGTATTAAACTTATTAAGTAAAAAGTGGGTTTTGTCAAAGAAAAGTTTAAGGTATGTATGCTAATTGTATCGTGGTGCCCTTACTGGTGATTCATACAGGCATATCCCAACCACCCTGTTACCAGGAAGCGTGTCTTAATTGTACAAGTCCTTGGCAGGATGTTTATTTCCTATTTTATCCATGGCACTTCAGCTTCATTCAGTGGGCAGAATGGATATACAAGGCAGCAGAATTAAGGTTCCCTAGGGAACAATAAATCTGGTCTGTCCTATTTTTCAAGTGCAACTTGAATTACCTTCTATTAACAGAGAATATGGGGAGGAGAGACTGTCAGTTAATTCATTCTTATGTCATTAAATCTGTTGTGCTGAAAAATAACTGAAAATAGTGTGTAAGCAGCTTTACCTTCATTGTGTCTTCAGACTGTACGAACCAGATTCAAACATTCAAACAACATATCTGTGACCTCTAATGTCACTGCTAAGGTCACTGTAGGATAGAGATGCACAGGCAGGTTCTGCTCTTCCCCCTGCAATGTAAAACCAGGTTTAGGCTGTCACATATACCCTCTTGAGACAAAGCAAACTAGCTATTTAAGCATGCTTAGTACGTCTTCACCTGTTACATATATATTTTAGTGTTTCTGTAAAATAATTGTGCTACAATTTCAGGCTGCATTTGCCGATGTTATCGTGAAAGGCACCACATTCTGTATAGCGTCTGCCTTTCTTACTCATGCTCATCGAGCGCCGCTGAGTAACAAGCCATTCCTGCAGATAACTGATTTTATTATAGGTTAAGCAACTATCAGATAAAACTATATGAGAAATTCCAACTTTTGTGGAACTTTTCCACTGTTCCAGATTCAAAATAATCTAACTGTCACGAAGAAACAAAAATTTGTATGAGTTGGTATATGATGCTGTGTCCCCCCTCATGGTACAGCAGACTGAATAGAAAGAAGGAGACTACATAGGTTTGCGTTGACCCAGCAAATGGCTGGTCATCCTCTCCATACTGCTACTGGGTAAGGAAGATGACCTCCAATCTAGTTTCCTTTAAAATCTCTTCAATTTTCACTAAGGTAAATCTCTGAGGAGAGGAAATTAAGGTGCTTAACCGCTGGGATGGCAAAAGTGGCTTTTTTGAAAACCAGGCTTTTCAAATTAGGTCTATGGAAAACCTGATGACTGTTGTGAACCTTTAGGATGTTAAAAATGACTCTAAGTTCCTAACAGTCAATAACTGTGCAGTCCATATTCCCATAAAATTTGAACCGATATTTATTTTCAACCAATGTATGCGATTATGCGTGTGTGTATATACTCCCGACCATCCTTCTGAGCAATTCTGATCAAAATGATACTGCACCAGCTGCAGGTGCTGGCGGGAGGTGTTGCAGAGCTCTGTGAGGCGAGGCCGGGGCTGCCCGGTGCTGGACATGGCCTGGCCCTCGGCCGCAGGCGGGCGCTTGCGGGAAGGCGCAGCTGAGGAAGGGCAGAACACTGCCCGGTGTGAGGGGAAAAGGGTGACAACTGGCCCTGCCAGCCCCGATAGGAGCCCGGGAGGGGGCTTCAGCCACCCCCTTGCAGAGATTCCCCTGGAGAACCCAGGCCAGAACAGGTGGAGATCTCCTGGGGGATCTGCCACCTGGGGAGAGCCCACGCTGGAGTGGGGGAATGGCAGCAGAGGGTAGGGGGGCAGAGAGGAGTTGGAATGGGCTGTCTGCAACCCCCCATTCCCTTGCACCCATCAAGTTGGAGGCAGGATTATGCAGAGGAGGACTGAAGGTGAGCCTGGGAGCAAGGCGGGAAGGTGTTTTAATTTTGTCTTTATTTCTATCTAAATGTATTTTAATTGACAATGAAAATAACAGTTATTTTCCTGAAGAAAAGTCTGTTTTTCCCTTGCAGTAACTGGTATGTGGTCTCCCTGTTTCTACCTCAGCCCAGGAGCTTTTTAACCTTATTTTCTCCCCCTGCCCTCTTGAGGGCAGGGGAGCAAGGGAGCAGCTGTGTGGGGGTGTCTGGCCTCAGGCAGAGGTCAAGCCACCACAAACACTCTAACAAAAGAAATATGAAATCAATATATTAATTTCAAATAGCATTAAGTTGGATAAGTACCTTTCAGGACCTCAGTGTCTTGTAAGGCAGGCAGATCTTGGATGTGTTTGCACAGTGGAGTTTTTACTGGTGGCTTATGAGTATGCATCTAATCAAATTATTGTATTAGAGAAGAAAATAGGATTGATTCATTGTCTATGACCTTTAACTGCACAAAGTTTGTCCAACTCTATTTTCACTCAGTGTATGGACACCGCTTCCTCTCCTCTCTCCAGGAAGTTTTGCTCAATTTCAGGCTTACCAGTTCGAGCATTTGCCCTCTGGTGTGATCCCTCACCTTTCTTTAAAGGATTCAGTTTGGAAATGCTCCATGAGATTAAATGGCATACTAGGACAGCACTCCGAAATTAAACAGAAGAGTTTCAGATCGTAGCTGAAACATAAGGTATTCATCCCACAGTGACCATTCAAATATGTCATTCACCATGCTTAATAAAATTTTATAGGACAGCCAGAGACACAGTATTCTAAGCACCAATGCGTACACCATTATTCGTGGGTAACCTCTTTTACTCTTGTTCTAGGTCAAAAAGAATATTGTGCTGCTCTGGGACTTCTGGGGGAAAAAAAAAAAAGAAAAAACTAAAAAGGAATGCGGATCTGCAGGCTTATTTAAGATCAGGTATTTGTTCTGAAGAAATAAAAAAAAAGAAATCAGAAAATTCAGATTGGGGGAAAAAAATTGAAAAGTTGATGTAAAAATGTCAAAGTTTACTAGTTGATTCTCGCCAAATATTTTTGAATTGGGGCTCAGTCTTCCATACTGTCAGGCTCTCTGTTGGTGACCTACTGAAACTGGGACCTTCACACACTGCCAAAAAATTAAAAAGGGAAAGTGAGAAAATAATAACCACTCTGCAAAACTATTGCTTTATCTTCTCTCTCCTATAAAATTTAGGAAAAATCTGGCTCTTCCAATCATTATTGGTGTATACTTTGTAATTCTATAGCTATTATTTTACTTTGGACTCATGAGAAGTGATTGCACATACCTGTTTCCTTGTATTCTATTTGTCCATCAGTACAACAGAAAAAAAAAATATTCTAAGAGGTAGGAAAAGCATATATTTGAGCTGTTCTTTGAAAAATACGACAACAGTTTAGTTTTGGTGAAAATTTGGGAAAATTGAATTGTTATGTATGTATATTTAATGAGTGAAGATGTGGCCTCCCCTGCTATCTCTTCTTTCTGGAAGTAGTTCTGTGCAAAGCTGAAATCATTTGAGTACTTCTAGTCCAGTTCATTTGAAAGTCAGATGTGTTAAGTTACTTCTGTGACTCAGTTGAGGGACAGTAGTATCTTAAACTGCTGTTGTTCTGCACAAAGAAATTGTCTGTTTTGTTAAACAGCTCACTATTTTCACACTATTGAAAAAAAAGATATAGAATTGGCATATATCAAACTTCAGTGTAAGTGTTATTTTACTTTTAATATTTTCTCTTAAGAGAAATTGTTGACAAGAACATAATCTTTAACATATTTAACTCTGTAAAGGGTAGAGATTTTTGGAAGGTTGGAAGCTTTTTTATTTTCAAAAATTTTAGAAATCTGCTCCCCAGAAAGAATTATGACATAATGATTTTTGTGAAAAACTCTCCTCCTATGATATCTTTACTAAATGTGTTGCAATAATTAACTAAATAATGATAAAATAATAACTGGAAGCATTATCCTATGTTTTTCAATAATCACTGATTTCTAGAAGTAAAACAACTGTTCAAATACTTGAATGAAAATACTGAACTACGTGTCCTCAAAATATAAAAATTACAATATTAGCTTGTGGGTTTTTTTAGTGGGTTTGCAGCCCTTATTCTGTAATTCAAAATCAAGCAGACTCCAGGTATATTGTCTAACTTTGATATGCTTTAGCGATTCAGAAGGGTGTTGGAATGTTTACCTTGAAGTGAGGATTTCCATTATTCATATGCTCCTTCTTTATAGAGTTCTTGTTTGAAAATTAATAATTATAATTTTAATGAAAGGAATACTATCTAGAAAGCTAAATAGTTCATCAATGGTTGCTATATAAGAGAAGGTGAGTGCTTTTTTCTTAACTTGAGCCTATTCCTAGAAATAGACTGAAAAAATCATGTTTCAGGTGTTTTCAAACTGAAAAAACATGTTTCATGTTAAGGTGGGAGGGAAATGCAGAGGCTTCAGCTGCAAGATTTAAAATGATTGTTGGGTTATGTGTGGCAGGGGTCAGACTAAACAGTCATAATAAACTGGTACAACTTTGTAACGTTACCTGGAAATTACACAACTTGGTTCTGTAGATGGAGTAATGTAGTTCAACTTCCAAAACTAAGAATGCAGAACGACATTGGAGTATTCAGCTGTCCTAAATGGCTCACTCAGGGCTATAAACTTTTAGATTTAATTTCAGGCATTAGCCTGTAGGTATTAGCTGTAGGTTCAGTTAGCTTTAATTATTATATAAATAACCATTTAGAGTTGAAGATGTTGTGGGCTTTTAAATGAGTGGGTCTTGAAATTCGACCTATAAAATTGTAATTTTGGACAAGAATTGATGAAAGTAATATAAAGTTGAAATCCTTTTGTAATTCTGTGTTTAGGATCAGACTCGTAAAGGTAAGAGATTCTTTTCTAAATCCTGTTGGCTGTGTTCATTGAATAATATTCTGAAAGCTTGATCTAGAATCTAATCTAGCAGAGAACTCATCAGTGCAGGAGTAACCATGTTTCAATTGCTGGCCTCTAATGTGCACATTTATGCAATATGCTAGTCTAGAATCATGTTCATGTAGGAACTAATGAGAAAGCCAGAGGTAGCACATCCAGACTCGTATCAGATCAAAGAAAAGCAACTGGAAGAAAATGGAGACACTAATTAAAAAAAAAAAATAAAAGAACACATCTCTCTCCACAAGCCCACATGGCTTTTAAGCAAAGGTACATTATTTTCTGGACATTTTAACTCTCAGTGTTAATTTTGGAAATGAATGAGAACTGTTCAGGACTTCCAGTGTTATTTCGATAATAAAAGGGAAGCTGAAAGTGATCACTAAACCACACAAAAATGTCTGTTAAAAAGGCATTGATGGTTATGGAAAGTAAGAAGTGAATTCTGAAAGGAATTCTAAGTACTTTTCAAAGTAGATTATTTAAATTGACCTGTTCCAGTTAGTGGACTATTTATTTAATGTAGCCTTAATTTGATTTAGTTTATTTTAATTTCCAAAAAGAAAATTGATTAATATACTTTCAATCCAAATGTCCTATATTTTTTTTCTAACCTTCCTGTGTTTAAAACAATATGTGTGTAGCAATATCAGGCATATTAATTGGTTAAATACTGTATGTTTTGATGCTCTAAAATATTAAATAGTGCCAACTTTTTTTAAGATAAATCTTTGCTCCATTGTCTGGTTTGCATTTGAAGGTACATGGTGGGTTGACCTTGGCTGGACACCAGGTGCCCACCAAGACACTCCATCACTCCTCTCTTCAGTGGAATGGAAGGGGTAAGAAAATAAGATAGAAAAATCTGCCATAAACTCATGGGTAGAGCCAGTTTAATAAAGTGAAAGCAAAGGCCATGCATGGAAGCAAAGGAAAACAAAAGATTTATTTCCTACTTCCTATCAGCAAGAACTGTCCAGCCATTTCCCAGGAAGCAAGGCTCAAGTGTGCATAGTGGTTGCTCTAGAATACAAACATCATAGTAACAAATGACCCCCTTCATCCTTCTCTTAGCTTTCATTGCTGAGCAAATGTCATATCACAGAATCATAGAATGGTTTGGGTTGGAAGGGACCTTAAAGCCCATCTAGTTCCAATCCCCTTGCCATGAGCAGGGACACCTTCCACTAGACCAGGTTGCTCCAAGCCTCATCCAGCCTGGCCTTGAAGACATCCAGGGATCTATCCTTTTGATCAGTTTGGGTCAGCTGTCCTAGCTATGCCCACCCCCAGCCTACTGGTGAGGGGGAAGGTGTTGGAAATGTTGGAGAGACAGCCTTGATGCCGTGCCAGCACTGCTCAGCAGTAGCCAAAGCACTGGTGTGTTATCAACACCTCTCTAGCTACTGATCCAAAGCACGGCACTATGGGGTCTGCTGCAGGGAAAATTCACTCCATCTCAGCCAGACCCAATACAAAGTAGGAAATGACAAATTGTTTCTTTGCAAATAACTACATGTACTTTAGCCTGAGTGTGTTACACTGTAACACAGCATAAACCAAACACTTGGGAAACATTTCTGCAATTAAGTTGCTCAAGTCTGGTAGTTCATGTTTGAATTATTTTTTTTACACCTTCTTCCCTCTGTAGGAGAGTTCTGTCTTCCACTAGAAATGGCAGTGCTGCTTCCTGAGGAGATTCAGCATCCCTTCAGCTTCATGAACGCTTGTTGTGGTTTAATGCCAGACAGCAACTAAGCACCAGGCAGCTTGCTCTCCCCTGGTGGAACGGGGGAGAGAATCAGAAGGGTGAATGTGAGAAAACTTGTGGGTGGAGATAAAGACAGTTTCATAGGTAAAGCAAAAGCTGAACTCATATGGCATGGAATATTGCTTTGGCCATTTGGAATCAGCTGTCCCAGCCGTGTCCCCTCCCAGCCTCTTGTGCACCCCCAGCCCACTCGCTGGTGGGGTGGGGTGAGGAGCAGAAAAAGCCTTGACACTCTGAAAGCACTGCTCAGCAGGGACTAAAACATCCCTGTGTTATCAACACTGTTTCCAGCACAAATCCCAAACACGGCCCCATACCAGCTACCATGAATTAAAATTAACTACCCCAGCCAAAACCAGCACACACTGAAATCATGAAATGGGTGGTAGAGCTGAAAAGACTGGCATTAAAGACAGCTCCGTGTTCCTGCAAAACTGCTGGCAAGAGGTTGTGACTTGAGATGCAAAGAAAGGCTCTAGCATATAACTTTGTCCATGACTATACAAATCCAGATGCTGCTGATATGAGCAGCTGTGTCAGAAAAGGGCTGTTGGCTACAATCCAGTCAATGCAAGAAACATCACAACCCCTTCTGGAGGTCAATCTTAAAAGTCCTTGTGATCCAAGCTGTCAATTAATATCGAAAATTAGAAAATCAAAAGATACTATTGCTGCTTTGAGAGTAATGAAACAACATCAGGCATTAAAATGTCAAGTACCACATACTGGGTAATTCAAAAAAGGAAATGTTGTTTCTTGGAAGTATGTGAGCTTTTCTTAAGAGTTCAAGATGTGTTAATATCTCTATACATGTACTGAATAACATGTAACTTGTGTACATACTGCAGGTAGTCCTGGCCACCTTTGTAGTGCTGACTAGCCACAGGCCATGTTCTTTGAGTGTTCGTTATTCATTAAGTTAAGCTTTCTGGTTGTGATGTACTTCATGTTCAGAACAAACAGCTACTATATTAAAATAGTTAGCAAAAATGACAAAGAATGCAGTTCCAAGAGGACTTACTAAGATGTCTTAAGTCTGGAATAGAGAAATGACCTCAGGATGAGCAATTTGGTTTGACCCACTGGCTAACAACGTTAATGACAGTTGCTGTAGATGGCAATAGTGGCTTATTCTATATTGTAAGGCACCTATATGTGAGTAGGGACTACTCCTAACCATAAGATGAATTAAATGAGTTTGGGGTTTTTTCCTAGCAGATCAATCAGTGTGTAGCATAGCAAAGACTCCTAGTTCAGTAATGAGATGATCTGGGTAGGAGACTTTGTCCTTACACATAAGAGATGATTTTAAATCTATTAAAAAAAAAAAAAAAGTATAGCTTCATAAAATAAAATAAATTATTCTTATTGAGAGAATGTCATTACAGTACATCATGTTGATAAGACTCAGTGTTTTGAGAGATCTGTTGTAGACAATATGTACAAAATGTGTGAAGTGCTCCTCAGGTGATAAGTGTCTTGGAAGAAATTGTACTTGTGGAGAAAGTTTTATTAAGGAAGATGGGTAGATAAGTGAGCATACATGCATAGTCACTTTAATTCTTTTTCTTCCATTTTATTTACTCTCTTAGCTGTAAACAGATGAAAGGCGCAATATCCTTACTCTGGCAAATATGATGCAGCACCTATAGATTCATACACATGCCTATATGTATATTAATGTTGGTTTAAGAAAACAAGAGTGAAAGGGGTAAAGAGTAGATTAAAATTACCAGGAGACAGTAGATTAAACTTAGTATTTACTGTACCAATATCAGTAGGATGGACAAAAAATAATATTACTCTACCATAAATCTCCTCCAGGATCTGTAAGGTGTATCCTAAATCACAGTAAGTACAGACTGCAGCATCACTCCTCCATTACAGTGTTGCTGTTGTGGTATCTTGCTACTTTTAAGTCATTTTATTCTATAATTTCTGTGGTTTTAAAAAAGAGGCAATAAGATGGAGAGTCAGGTGCAATATCTGTTACCTTTTCTTTTATGGGTTTTATACCAACCGAATTCCACAGCCGAGATAAAAGTATTATTCCCTACCAGGCTTAGTGGATAAATTTTGACATTTTATACAAAGGATGAAATTTTCCAAGGACCTTCTGTAACTAATAATTTCAGTAGGTATAGTCCATAATGGTAGCAATGGGCAAATGGTTTTGTCAATATTTATTTAAATGCTAGCTGATCTCACTGCTTCTCTTACAACTCTTAGAATTGCAAGAACTCTCGTAAGACATTCACATCATCGAGTACAATTTTCAGTTCTTTAAAGCCAATGGCAAAACTCCCTGGGAGCAGCAAGGGAGGTAAACACCCCTCGGGCCAGGGTTCTGGAGTGTGGTTCTGTTTTAACACAAGTGTAGTTTAGTTGAGGTGGGAAGTGAAATCCATCTCGAACCTCAGGGGATCCATAGCCAAGTTCGGCCAGTATGTACCCTCAGGTCAATCGTCTGCATCATGCTTACCCAGGGTTGCCAGATGGTCTCATGGTGTGTGTTCTCCCTTGTCCTCTCTGCATACAGCCTTGTCAGAGCTTTAAATAATGGACAAGGAAAGTACTGCTTATTCTTCAGCCTCCAGAAAGCCAAAATTTAATTCCTTTAACAATAAATCTGTCATAAAAGGTTATGGGAGAGAGGGGTAAATGTGGAAGGAGAGCTTAAAGCAGGGAGCCATAGCAACTGAACCTAAACCTGATCCAGATCTGAATACATATTACTGTAAATTAGTGCCTGGCAGACAGACTACACAAGTAAAAAGAGGTCATGTTTATTTTTAAAATTTCCTATTAATTTGTGTGATTCTTAGAGGTTGGGTTGTTATCTTTTACCTTTGGGTTAACAGTATTGCATGCCCTTCTAGTTTTGTAGTTAACATACCTGCCATACTTTGCAGACAGACTCAAGGAGAAATTACTTTAGGCTATTTCTTTTTTTAAACATTTAAAATAATAATAATTAAAAACCCCTATACCTAAGCCTTTTTCATGAAGCCTTTTGTTTGGTATAACACAGACGCAGAACTGATGTGTTATAGACACAGAGGAACTGTTAAACTTAAGAGTTCTAGTAGCAGTTTCCACTGAATTACATTTACATTATTTTTATTCAGTTGCTGCCTTTCTGACCCGTGTAGCTACCAGGCTTCAGAAGTGTCTTACTCCCAGACAGGTGAAAATCCTCATGTCAGGACACGTGATGGCAGTACGTGTCTGGCACATCAGAAGATGTGATAAGAAAGGGGTGCACAATGCCAGCCTGAATTGTTGGATATGCATGGCAGGCAGGAATCTGTGAACATTTAAGTCTTCCACAGTAGCCCAGCTTCAGCACTGTGACCCCACGCTCATGACATCGTGGGAGCTGGCCAGGTACTGTGAACTGATCCACAGCAGGAGAGAGTAAGCAGTAGTGACTAGCTTGAAGATGCAGAGAGGAGGAAACTGTCACAGCATGCCACAGCATGTTACAACATATATCACAACATATATGTCACAACATATATCTGTAAAGTGGTAGACAGCAAATGAGCCTAGTGCAGAATGCAGGATACTCAATCTTTGCAGCCTTCTCAGGGTGGATCTTGCTAGGTATATCATGGGGTTTTTGGTACAGTCCTGTCTGATCAGCAAAGTTTTAAACAGAAGATCAGAGGCCATGAATGAAAACCAACAACCAAGTTCTGGAGTCATTGGTGAAATGGCTACAGAGATCGGACTACGAGATGTATGTATTCATCAGGGCATAATTAAAGAAACCTGGAGGACTTGCTATAGATATTCTACTCAAAATCCAAATTAATTAGGTCAATTTCCATTTGCTGAGCCCGTATTATAGCAATTATTTTTTGAATGTGTAGATTGATTAGGATGATCACCCAAATATGAAAATTAACAAAATTTTGATTAGCACAAGAGCTTAATTTTTCCAGCTGTTGCATATCAAAGTACTTGTAAGAGATGTTATCTGGGTGGTTTAAGAAATTGGTGAGTTTTGTGTCTGTAGCAAATGTTTTTAAACTTTAATGTAGGTGATAAATGTTTTATGTATGCTTGTTGCAAACATGAACAGTACTAATTAGGAATGTTGGCAGAGCTGTTTGTATTCATAGCATAGAAAAGGACAGCAGACTAACTGCAAACCTATAATACATCAATATTTCTCGCTAGATGCGGTAGTAGGTGGAAAGCTTGATGAGTTACTGTTTAACACAGTATTAAGCAGTTGACAATTTAACCGTTTGTCCTTATTGACCATAATCATATTTTCAATCAACCTGTTTACTCACCTGTTCCACAGACTTTGGGTTTGTGTTTCCAGACAGTCTTCAGAATATAGCGGTAAGCTGATGGGCAGTCTTGTCTTTGTGCTAGTCTGAATAAAGGCTTTGTGCCTAATTAAATTTTTATGAAGTTTTATTTTGTCCAGTTCTATTCAGGGCATCAGCATTTGATTGCTGGTGTTCTCATTCAGAAGTGCTGATGACAACTGTAAAGAATATAATAGCATTCTGGGGATCAGTACCTGTCAGGTTAGGTGACTCTATTACTGCTAAGAACATGAGGAAGTCCTGTTTACCTCTGCAAGTATTTGGACATCTGTGCTGATTTTGACTGGGATGAAGTTAATTTCCTTCATAGTATTTGGTATGGGGCTGTGTTTTGGATTTGTGCTGGAAACAGTGTTGGTAATACCAGGGTGTTTTAGTTCCTGCAAAACTTTACACAGAGTCAAGGCTTTTTCTGCTTCTCACCCCACCCCACCAGTGAGTAGGCTGGGGGTGCACAAGAGGTTGGGATGGGACACACTTAGGACAGCTGACCCCAGCTGACCAAAGGGATATGACATCATGTTTAATGTATAAAGCTGGGGCAAGAAGAAGGAAGGGATTGATGTTTGGAGTGATGGTGTTTGTCTTCCTAAGTAACTGTTACATGTCACTGAGCCCTACTTTCCTGGATATGGCTGAACATCTTCTTGCTGATGGGAAATGTTGAATGAATTCCTTATCTTACTTTGCTTGTGTGAACGGCTTTTGCTTTACCTACGAAACTGTCTTTATCTCACTCAACTCACAAATTTTCTCACTTACACTCTTCTGATTCTCTGCCCAACTCCAGCAGGAGGAAGTAAGCGAGCAACTCAGAGGTGCTTAGTTGCCAGCTGGGGTTAAACCATGACAATATCCGCAATATTGCCTATTTTCACTAAGACTTTGATTAATACGATACTACTGCTAGAGGTGGCTATTTGAGGAAAGAGTTAGGTGGGATTTTTTTATATTTAGAAGGGAAGATGGGGACATTTTTTTACAGTGTTATGAGGAAAAGGCATTTATGAGTATTTCTGTCTGTTGCCAACTATTAGCTAAAGTATCAGGTGAGCTGTTTAAAGAAATATTCAGAGGACAGTGTTACAAGATCACAGCTCTCTGCCAAAGTTTGTTCAGCTCTAAAGCATAGCCAGTCTGCTTCTGCATCCAAATTGAACCAAGAAGAAAAATGATTACAGGTTTTTCACAACTGTGACATTTTTAATTTGGATACCTGTTCCCTTTCATTATCACTCATGTTACATGCAGAACAACAGATTCCCATTCTTGATCTAAGTACTTATGTGTTTATTCAATGTGTCATCTTTCCTGGTTCTTTCAATACAAGCCTATCACCTGTGCCTGGGAGAGGGGGAAAGCAGAAATGATCAAAAGGGGATATCATTATGGTTCACAATATGACACGGTTTTCTCCTGAGAGCTGAGTTCTTCTACTGCACTGACAGTGGAGGTGGTGGTCACAGTTTACAGTAGGATGTATTTATTACAAATTAGATATTATTTCTCTTTGAAACAGCTAAAATATTCACGCTTGTCAGTTCAATACAGTTCTTTCCTCTGCACCTCCTTGCACCCCATGGGATTCTTCACCTGGAGTGTGTTAATAAGGTTTTTCATCTTTATGTCATGTTGACCATCCTGAAGTCCTTCCAAAATGGCTGGGAACTGACTGCACTCAACAGTTCAATAGCACATGTGACAGACCCCTTTTTTATACTAATGGAAGCTGAATTTGCTCCACAACTGAATAACAGTTATTTAGTTGGGACTTCTCTCTTTCACCTTTCACTTTTTATCAAACCATCTGTCCCTCAACTGTGAATGTTTATGTCCCTGAATTGTGAATATGTAAAAGCTAATGTAGTGGTGCACACATTTGGGTTATGATCTACATAGTCCAGTCCCTCCTTCTCTTTATGTAAGCAGTAGGGTGCATATGTGGCTGGCGTTTATAACCTCCTTTCCTCTCATCTGGGACAAGTATATCAGGCTGTCAAATGACTGAGTTACAAAAGTCTAACAAGTGTGTGTGCTGGCATGTTCTTGTCCGACTGGAGGTCCTAACCTTCAATTTGGTCCTGTGATGGATAAGATATGAGGGACGATGGACATTAAAAAATAAAGAGAGTGATCATGTGAGATCCTCATGAAAGAGTATGACAGCTGGTGTTTGCCAGAAGAGTTCATATCTGAAGTGTCTTAAAGCATCTCTGAAAAAGAGGTTGGGAAGCTTGTAGCGTATATCAGATGAATGATTTTTTCTGGTAGGTTAACCACGGTCTGTATCTTGCAAATGCCTGAATTAATTCAGTCTCCATTTACGGCAAATGTTTGTTGCCCTTCAGAGGAATTTATAATTGCCACAGTTAGTTCATGCAGTTGACAAGTGGGTATACATACCTTGCATTTCAAACATAATAAGTCTTTTAGGAGAACTATTTTGGGAGCAGGTGAATTTGCATACCAATAACAAGAAAGGAAATTGCATGCACCACTGAGACATAGGAAAGTAGAAAGAAACAAAATTGAGAAGGGGAGCAGAATAGTTTTGCTGTATGGTTTGTTTCTGGCTGTAATGATATAGAATGTTTGATAATAAAGCTCAGACCATGTCAGACAGACAGGGTTCTCTCAGTACCTTCGTCCTCTCGGTACTCACATGACTTGAAATGGACTTCTGCACGCTTTTGAAAGGAGCTCAGGGTGTGCTCTTTTACTGTGCACCAGTACCAGTCACAAAAGAAAGATTATACCCCCAGTGTGTATTATTTTCTCTGCTATTATTTCCATACAGCTTTAGACAGGGTAATAGTTTCTACAGTCCTAAGAAGTAGCAAGGACTCATACACTGCAGCTTTGTAAAATCTGAAGGCAAAGTTTTGATGTTAACCTTTAGTAAAGTGGACAGTTTTAACTCATGCTGAAATGGGTATCTTTACTTCCTTGTTCTTATCCTTTTGTCTGTGTAATATTTGGTTTCAAATATGTTGTAGAGAATTCCAGCTTCTTGGAAGAAAAAAGACTATATGTGTTAGAGGTGATCAGGTAGTTCACAGCATAATGGACTTTACTAGCGCAGTCTTCTTTTTAGCTTGTCCTTGTATCACCTTCTGGTATTCTGCTCTTTTCCTATGCCCTTCCAGCGTTTGGGACACACTCATTTTGAGCATCCACTTAGTGCTGAATTTTCTAAAATGTACTTCACCAGTTACATTGACTCTTACTTGGTTTCAGTTTGCTCTCCTAACTTCCAACTGAGTTCACAGTCATCCTTCTTTCTTAGTCCAAACAATTCTATCATATGCAAGCACTTGTAGGCTTTTTGCTGTTGTTATTAGGAGGAGGAATTGATAAAATTAATCAGATACTAAGTTTGGTGCAGTCCTGATTTTTGGTCAAGAACATGCACAAAATCTTGGATGTGCAGCATTCAGAGGAACAAGCAGGTGGTGGTATTTATTCTCAGAAATATCCAGGCAAATTCTCTAATGGTAACTGTGCCCAAAAAAGCTGTCACTGTACCTCTAATAAAGAGCCTAGTTCCCTGGATAGGGTTTATGTCTCTGTCTCAGCTCTGGGAGCTGTCACAGTGGACAGCATCTTCTACTGTGCCCAGCTGTTCCTCTGGATAAAGGGGTTTTTAAGTAGGAGCATTAGCCTGAAAAGTTGTGCTCAACTCTCTTACCTGTTTTGACCCTCTGGTGATGGTCAGCGAGAGACCTGCTTCACACCAGCTATTGATGCTTTTCCAGTATCCTACCACCACATTCCAGTAAGTCTCCTGCTAGAGAGCAGTTAATGAACTGGGATTTCAGTGTAGGTATGGTCAGCTAATGAAAGTTTAGTTCTTCTCTCTGTTGGAGTGAGATATAATAGGTTCTTGTAGGGATTCAGTCTAGTATATTTACTGACAAATGTGCTGTTTATACTTTGGAAGTAGTTAAAAACTGGCAAGTGGTATTCACCCGGATCCATTTCAATACCTTTTGTCTGTAGCCTGGCAAGTAAAGTTTTGTGATGCAACTGAAGATGTTCTGAAATGTGTCTGTATGTATTAAAGTGTTTCTCCATTGGACAGAGTAAAAATAAATATTGTGATATATTTCACCTGTAATCACACAATCTAGTTAGAACAGCTTAATCAAAAGGTGGTAAAAGTCTATCAACACACCTTGACCACTGCTTGTCAAAGAGTTTTCTCTTTGGTATCCACACCTATCTTTTCCTCTTGTGTAATTTTCACTATGTCAGGTCAGCAAGTCAAGTAATTTCTCCTTCAGACCTCAGTGTCTGTAATCCTACTGAACACCCAACCTACATCTTCTGTTTCTGTATTTCCTGTTGCTACCACTGTGGTTTTCACCCCCTTTTCCATTAAGAGTTTGCTGATGTCATGAGATCAGAACCTCCGTGATTTTTTGAGAATGAAAAATTAGTATGTCTTACAGTTGCAGAGAAAAGCGTGTCGTTGTGGTCAACGTGTAATTATTGCTAGCCAGCCAGTGTCTAAGTAAATGCAAACTGCCCCTTCCATCTGAACTCTGACTGCTGATTCCTGATCACACCCCCGCTGTTTTGTTATGGGGTCATCTGCAGCGCTGTAGGCAGGCATGTTAATAGAGTCAAGGCAAGTGTCAGTGGGAATTCACCCTACAAAATACTCCACAATTTCATTAAAAGCGTGATATTCCCTGCATATAGCAGAGTAACAGCAAGTTTTCCATCAGGCCAGCAGGTAAGACTGTTACTGGCCTTCTGGAAGCCCAGGCCATTACATAGAAGTGCTGCTGTGCAATAAATTGGCAGCTGACTATTATGTTGATTATATCTTTGCTCTTGTTCTATTTATTTATTTATTTATAACTAGGAAGCAAGGAATAAGTCCTGAAACTTAATTAGGAGAAAAAAGATGCAGAGAAAGAAATACAGCAAAAAGGGTTGTTTTCTTGGAGGTGATTAGGTTGGGGGAGTATATTTCACATTAAAGAAAATTGAATCATACAGTACAATACACTGCAGGATTAGTGTTAACAAAGCCTGTTATCTTTAATGGGACTGTTGATGCTTACAGAACTGAGTTCACAAAAATTCTTTGCTTTTTTGGGTGCTTTTGATAGGCATTTGAAGACACAAAAGATGCAAATTCTGCAGTCGTCTTAAAAAAAAAAAAAAAGCTTACTGATGTTCCCATAGATATATATGGATTAGTGAGGCAATAGTAAAGATTGTAGAAAATATTTCCAGGATAGATAAAGTACAATAGATTCCAGTTCTCTAGGAGGATTTAGTGAATTTGTCATGAGAATCCATTGTTGAAATAATGGCTTGTGTTGCTTACAATGATATTTTAACTAGCAGGCAGATTTGGTTTTGACTCAGAACAGATTCCAGCTAATTCTAACATAATTTGCTAAATTTTGTTTTCATGAAGCATACCACAGCTTTGAGGTTAGAACTATTTATTTCTAAACTGTGGTGAAATTTTTGTTAAGATTCTAACTTATCCTTGTCCTTCTCTCAAATAAAAGAAAAAAGACTGAAGTGTTTTCACACTTGAATGGTGTCTCCTAAAGATAACTTGCAAATAATAATTAAAAAAAAAAAAAATCATCTGATACACTCATAAGATGTTATACTTCTCTCCTTTGGAATAATTGTACAAAAAAGAAGCACAACCTTTTCCAGATATTTATTTCTGTAATACTATGTTTGGCCGGTTCAATACCCTTCCAGTACATGTAAGGAAAATTCTGAGTTAGGAAGCTGGAGGATAAGTCCATGAGTTGCTTAAAGGAAGGGATTGTTTGGCATAAAACCATCCTCCCATACCAATTACCTATCTGCAAATGGGACTGGATGCTTGGCTATTATGTCCATGTTTGGACACAGTGTAGTCTAAGGTCATGGTTTTATCCTTATGAGCTGTTTTTTTCAAAAATGGCAGAAGAGTATTGACAAATAGTGAAGAGCAATGGGTGATTGAGAAATCCTCTGTCACATTTCATCTTTTCTCTTGCTAATTTTAGTTTTAGTTGAATATATTACTTGAAATGTCTGCTTCTGAGAAAAATAGAGCCCTGTTTTTCTGATCTGCCTTTTCATTTATAAGATCTAATAAAAGTTGTAATTGCATCAACCCTTAAATCATAGTCTTTCATTACACTGAATCTTCTTTTTTTAAAAATCCACTTCTTTATGAAGATATGACTGTACCTGTTGTAAAAAGAAATTTGATTTTGCATTATTTTCATTTTCAGTCAGAAATTCATAGGGAATGAATCTTGCGATATCCTAGGAAACCGTATAGCTCTCCTTTGATATCAGTGGTATACAAATGACTTCTCCCCTTGCAAAACTGTGTAGTGCAAAATTCAAAACAAGAAAAAGCTGTGATTCCTTCTTTCCTCGAGGCTTTCGATCATTTACATTCACCAGCGGAAGGTTGGCATGTACCTCAAGGACTAATGATAATGAAAAATGTTGTATTAAAGAAAAGAAATCTTTCATAACTTGCATGCTAACACACTGAACTCATTACAGCTTGTCTTACTACAGCATGCTCTTTTATGTCTGCCGTAATGCACTTCATTTTCAAGAGGCTATGACGTGCGCTGTGTCTGTAAGCATTTTTTCTCTTCCTTGTTTCCAAAAGCTGCCTTTGGTTGTCATAAACTACTCACTTATGGGATACAAATTAGGCACTAGGGTTTTCTGTAGTTTCTGACTAATATCAGGATTTGAAAAATTATATTTAAAATGTATCTGGGGCAAGCAATTGTTTTCCATTTTCCTAGAGCAGAGTACTTGTGACGTTGTAGCTCAGGAGCTGCTGGCAACCTCAGCATTTTCACTAAAATCGTGAGCTGTTTGTGGCAGAGGCTGTCTGTTACTGTGATTCAACTCTTTTGTAACGTGCAGGGAAACTGCGTTCATGGTTTGACATTCTAGGCATTACTAGATGAGCAGTCAATAATAAACATACATTTTTGAAGGGTTTATAGATAAATTTCAATAATTCACTCCAAGTTGAAATTTGTAGTTTCTTGTAAGTGAAACATTGCTACGTTTTTGCTGCATACTATTTATATAGGTTTGGCCACAGCTCTGGGCTACACCTCCAACATTTGCCGTGACACTATTTATTAGCTGTTCAGTCCTTCTGTAGTTTTCTCCTGAAAAAAATCCACCAAAACCACCCCAAACCAGTATTAATATTCCCAGCTGCATTCACTGGAATTAGCACAATGGCTAACTCTTTGCTCTCATCTGCCATCTATTTTGCAAGTGACTCCCACTCAACTCTTGACTCAATAAAATGCATAAACACATTTGACTTGAAGCCAACATAAAGGACAGAAGAAAAATGCAAAATTTAGAATTAGCATAAGACCAGCTGCAACATGTGACTAAAAAGAAATTTCTGCAATTAATTTTAAGTGACCTGTGTCACAGTCTGTATGAAAATGGAAATACGTCATGCACACAGACAAAAAATAATTGAATAGCAGTTGCAGTTTGCCAGCAAGCTCTGCTGCAGTAACTATGAAAGCAAATTCTCTGATTAAGTCATAATAAAAGTATGCTTAAGATATAAAAGCATCCCAGTTCTGTTTTCCTAAAGGATTCATCTCTTAGACACTTCGTATTTGAAGATGTATTTTTACTTTCTGCATTTAGTATGTCCAACTTCATTCTTTATAGTTCTACAAACTCTCTGTTCTGTGCTGCTTTCAAAGATAAGAAAGCCTTCTCAAAAGAAAATCAGCTACTTGACATTATGCTTTAATATAATATTATGATATTGACCTAGACTGATGCTCTCATCAGAAAAGTGACTATGAAAATGATATGATGAGTTTTCTGAAAAGCAGAAAGAAAATTTAGATTCAAGTTAAATAAAGGCTTAAACTGTCCAAAAACTATCTTCAGAATACTGAAAACTTAGTTTCATTTAGTGGCATCTTAAACTCTGGAAGTTAAACAAGATCTTATTTTATTCCTATAATTGAACAAGAAGACATTTAGCATAAACTAAGTTTCAGTACACTGCATCAGAAGATCTTCATCGCCTACCCCTCTTTGAGGTGGCAAATCATGGAGCAGTAAGAAAAGTTTTAAAAAACAATTGAGCAAATCAACATAAGTTGAATGAAGAGTGTCGTAATAATAGATATGTTAGTGTAGTTCACCATTGAAAAGAAAACTTCCTACAACTCAATAGCATCTGTAAGAACCTCCTTGCCTTTAAGCCAGTTGAAAGAGAAAAGATGTAAATGTTAAGAAATGATATATTCCTCCTAATAAGTGGTTCTTTTTGATAAAAAGAAAGGCTAGGGAAA
>NW_010264747.1:35010-42159 GCF_000690775.1 Eurypyga helias
GAAATAGAATAGAGATGGAGAAAATAGAAAGGGTGAGGGTGAGAAATACTTTGGAGAAGAGTTTGGAAAAAAAGTGGAAGAAAATCTCTAAATAGTCCACAATTAAACATTCATGTTGACTGCGGTGTTTAGGGTGGTATCACAAATCTGCATGTGCAGGTTACCAAACAGTTCAAAAACATCAGGAATTATTTGTGACAGTTCCTCAGCCTCGTCTCATTTTTAGACCATGCAACAGATTGTTAAGCTCTAGTAAATCCATTGTGAATCTGAAAAGTACCTCTTTTCTGTGCCGTACACCAAGATCAAACTATGCCAGGTGGGGTTAAACAAAAACTTGAGATCGAGAAGAGGTAGGACAAATAGTTACGACAGCAGAGATTGCTGAATTTAAACAATGCAGTCTCTCAGTGTCAGGTGGGTATTGCTGGGCCTAGTATGGTTGCCTTCTCCAGTCTGGCCACACATGGTTTTAACCGATTTGTGAAAAAATTGGTCCTTTGCATGCCTTCATTTAAGGTAAACTAAAACTTATGCTTGTTTGCCTTAAAAAGTCTCTGATGCGTACTCTGGCAGCTCAGAAGCTGAACAATTAGCAAAAAAGACATATTTGTAGCATGCCTGGGAGGGAAAACTGCAAGTAGTAAATTGTTCAGCCAACCCAAGCCTTACCTGGCCCTTGGGAAGACAGATTAAATTGCACACAGGCAGTTATTGGTGCTCAGCTGACCTTTGGGTAACCCAAAGCTGCACTAATTTAGTCATCACATGTGACCTTAGCTTTCATTCATAAAATGCCAAATTAAGCCAGTGACAGAACTTTGGATCCTGCCATTCCCAAATATGTCCCTGTTAATTATATACATTAAATGCATCAGTGAATGTGAATGCACTGAGCACATTTTTAAATTCTGAAAGTTTCTATTAAAATTTGAGCTCAAACAGTCTACCAAGACAGGAATTTAATCCTTCAGACTCTGATGATATTTGCAGGTCTACATCCTCAACTGATTTCTTTTTTACTTTATGGGAATGTGATGCAAAACTTATTTCATTTCAAGTGCTGCATGGCAATGACACATTAGAAATAGTTACTATTTTTCTTTTCATTAAGAAATAGAAAAATCAGAATCTGAATTTAAATGAAAATGTTAAATAAACATACTGAATTAATTCTAAGTATTTCTTAATGGGAAATTAGAGCATGAAATTATATCTTCATGTAAATGTAAATTTCAGCTTTATGTTAACGAAAAATAATGTTTTAACTACATAAAAGCTTGTCTGAGCTTATTATGAATCCAGTAAGGATATTTTAAGCAAATATAAGGTTCTGGTGAAATACCTTTTCATTCTAGAAAGTCATAGTAGAAGAACCACTCTGAAATGTACTAGACTGTTTTACTATTTCCTCTGCTCTTTATTATAAACAATTGCAAACCAATCTAGGTAAATGAAAGTACTATTGTTAAAAACCAAAAGAAACTCAAGATGATGATGCACTCAATTTCTTGGAAAAAAATAACGACAAAAATTTCTTAACTTTGCTATTATAAATGAGTAAGGTGACTGGCTCCAGCTGGGATACAGAAATGTGCCATCATTTTATTTCCCATAAAGGCAAAAGAAGACATTTCCTACAAACAGCTTTGCTGATTGGAAGAACACTCCAAAAAAAAAAAGGGAGAATTGTTGAAGGCTGAAAGTATTTTCAGCACAGTAGGATAAAGCTGAATCATTTGGGGTTATCAGAAACAACAGCAGAAGGACTGAAGAGAAAACTGGGGAAAAAAACGGTCTAAAGTACATTTTGTAGTGAGCCAAGACAGAAGCTGTGTCTTCAGAGTAGTCATAGTTTCTTAAGTGGAAATAGTGAGTCACTTCGAAGCTTAAGAAAAACCCATAACCAAAAACATAGTAATATAAAAATACTAGTGTCAAGCATAATATGTTTGTTACCTTTTTCACTTCTGGATTATAGAATAACTGTAGAATTATATTTTCTTTCTTTTCTCTTTTTTTTTTTTTTTCCCCCTCTGAACTGAAGGGTTGGAAACTTGGCTTTATTTTTTAATGTAAGTTATATTTTCATGGAATACCAGCACTGGTATGTAAGAAAAATGAGAAGCATGCAGTCAGAGATAGGGACCAGGGAAAAAGGACAGCTAATTGCATCAATCAATGTTGCAAACTTGCAACAGAATGGACGTAACTGTGGTCCCGCTGGTCTTGTTCTAGTTATTCCCTCACTTTGAATTAATTTTCAAGCATTTAGAGACACTTTAAAATTGCAGTCTTGGTAGACCATGATAGACTCCTAATCTGAAACAAAAACAGAAGTGCAGAATCTGGCACTTGCTTTTGTTAAATTTCCTACACTTGGTGGTTGCTCAGCTCTCCAGTCTATCCAGTTCTCCCTTCAATGCCTCTTTACCCTCAAGGGAGTCCACATCTCTTCCTGCTCTTCCTAGTTTAGTATGATCAACAAACTTATTTCATGTATATTTGATTCCTGCATCCAGACCATTTATAAAAATATTAAAGAACAGTGGCCCTAACACTGAGCCTTGTAGAACACCACTGGTGACTGGCTGCCGGCCTGATGGAACCCCACTTACTCTTTGAGCCTGACCCATCAGTCAGTTTCTAACCCAGCATGTTACGGTCTCATCTGGCTGTGCGCTGTCCAGGATTATGTGAAAGACAACATCAAACACTTTGTTAAATTCCAAAACCACAATGTCTACTAGCTTCCCTTGGCCAACTACATGGGTGACCGTGTCCTAAAAGGAAATTGAATTGCCTAAGCAGGACTTTTCAACTCATGAGCCCATGCTGGCTATGACCAATGATTGCATTGCCTCTCAAAGGTTTTTCAATAACTCCCAGAATAACCTTCTCCGTAACTGAAGTGCGACTGACAGGCCTGTAATTACCAGAGTCTTCCTTCTTCAAATCTGGGACAACATTTGCCAGCTTCCAGTTGACTGGACCTCTCCTGACTCCCAAGACCACTGAAAAATAATGGAGAGAGGTCCAACAGTAACATCACCCAGCTCTTTCAGTACCCTGGGGTGATGAGATGAAAACAAATGCACAGGATGAGTTTCCAAGAAGGTAATATCTATCTAAATCATACAGCGTTACCCCAGATAAATGATCAGGAGTACAGTTGCCATGATAACAATCCTGTAGTTGGCCTCATGCAACAAAAAATTATCTGTTAAATAGTAAAAAAGCTTTAGGTATTACCAACGACATAACACTCTGAATGACAACAGCAATTAGCTGGCTTAATGACAAGGGGAAATGTCAGATAAATACAGAAAAGTAAGCTGCATTGTTAATCTTGCAGCCTCTCTATGGATAGACAAATGGCCTCTCTTTGATAGGAACACAAGTCAGTGTTATGGACACCAAACCATACTGCAAGTTTAACCAAATACTGCATTTGTGTGTATATGGTTATATTTTCTCTATGCAGCAGACAAATTTGTTGTTGTTGTTGCTGCATAAAGTTCTCTGTCAGGAAAAAGTTGTTAAGATGACTGAAGTGCTGACACAGAGCGCTAACAAAGCTCGACCAAATAAGCCAAGCTTAGTTTAAGACGTGAAAATATTTTAATAAAATTCTGGAAAGCTATTAATGATTGAATTGCTTCAACTCTGTGTACAATAAACTTTTCAGTATTTGGTTTTGTACATTTTTAAGGAGACAATAACAGTTTGAGGAGGCAGGCACGTGTTTTGGAGTAGATGAATCAGTTTGGGGTGTGGGGTTTTTTCCTTCTTAAGGCAGTACATGTTTCTTATTTCTTAAGCCAATACAAACCCTAATAAGGACATGCTTAATATTTGCTAAAAAAAAAAAAAGGCAGTTTTATAGTCGCCTTGCTCAGACATGGATTTACTGAAAGAGATTCTCAGGATTGTAGTTTTTCTGTTAGGGTCACCTGGTGCGGCACACGTGTTCTTCTGGTACATCAGTTGTTAGGAAAACGCATGGTCATTCATACTCACACTGGGACTGTATCCTCCCCTTTGCATTCTTCTCTTTCCTATTGGAAAACAGCTATGATAATATGTGTGTATACCAATGTAATTATTCCTACTCTGAAGAGTCATATCACCTGAATTATTTAAGAAAGGCTTTAAAGGATACACTGAGAGAAAGAAAATGTGATAAATTTGAGGGCAGTTGTGTTTCTCAGGCCATTTCCTGTCTCAGAAGTGCTGATACAGGTCAGTGGAACCACTTAGTGTGTAAAATAAAGCATGCATATAAGGGCATGGTCAGAAGTTAATTTCAGCAGCAGATAAAACAAATACATTTGACTTTGTACTGAAGGGGACCCAGAGTGCATACATTGGCATTTCCAATTTATCAGGGGGATAATAATGATCAGCTAAGATATAACCACTATTGCTGACTGTGCCTAAGGTTCACATACATAAAGACTGGCTCTTATTTGGCTACTAACTTTGCATTTCACTGGGATGGAAACCTAGGACGGAACTAGGAAGTTAAACATCTTACAGAATTTAGGTTTTCTTCTTCTCAGAATCAGTGGTGCAGGAAGTAAGGACAAGTTATTTCATTTTTGTCATTCAGAAGCCACAAATGTGATATAAATATGTGCTTAAGTGAATTAAGAGTCTGAGTACCAGCGTTAATTGGGTTGTAAATTATACTCCCCTTTGTTTACTACTTGGTTTATCTGAAGTTTCTTCTGATATATTGCATAGGTTTACAGGTAAAGGATAACTAGTGTACCATTTGTTCTGTAGATAATATCAGAATCAGGGATATGGTGGCACAACTCTTTTTGAAAACAGAAAAAAACATTAGTAATAGTGACATTTACTTTCTGTGTTTACATTTATGTAGTGAAAATAAAGATATTCTGATTTCACACTTATAGCTAGTCTAATTATTAGACATTATTAGTTGCCTGCTAATAAACATCAGCAGACAAAGTAAACCACATTTTCAGTGTTATGAAGAAACATGCCTATACTTTGACACTGTTATGCTCAACATACTGGTCTTGGCAGCCTGAATCTGCCATTAGAAATACAGATGACTAAAGAGAATATTCTGCTAATTACTCTTTCTCTCTCTCTCACACACACACACATAAAGCAGTGAACTACCATTAAATATTCTTGTTGTGCTGTAGTTAAAGTATAGTTTTATACCTTGTGGGAAGTAAGACCCCTTGCCTCACTGAGGCTAGGTATCGCTAGTCAGCTCTTGTGCAGCACTCTGCTCCTGGGGACTGTAATAGACCCAGAGCTGGTCCCTTTGGAGGTGGTCGGTATATTCCTGCTAACCTGGGGGCAGCATGACAATATATAAGTATCCTGAAATGAATTTGGAAGACAAAAATTGGCAGTCCTGGCTTGACCTCATTTGCTGATTGTTTTGGGCCAAGTTCTATCACCAAAGGGTCTGAGTTTCTGTAGAAGTCCATTAGCAATGCAATCTGTGGCTGCTGCACATACTACATGGTTTATCTATCTTATCCTGATTCCCTGAGAAGTTTAGTATTTTGAAAAATATTTGATTAGGGCCTTTTTTTCCCTACTGGAAACACTGTTAAAACGTGTTCAAGGCTAATGAAAAGGTTCCTTACATCTATGGAAGACAGTGGAGTTTATGATGGCCCTTATTTCTTAAAAGAAACTATTTCATGGTCTTGAACCATCTCCCTAGTAAATGTCTTGTCTTGTACAGGTGAGCTTTATCTTTATGGAGGAAGGTTCTACTGCAGTGGAGGAGAAAGTTTATGACTGCAATCTTTATCTCAGACCTTGGGGTCATCCATTAGCTATGCTGTGCTTAGGCCATGGGGCACTTTAAGCATAAACAGTACAGGTTGAGACCAGGTCATTTAGTCTATTTGATCACATTTTTCCTGTGTAGGAAATGAGGAATTATTTTTACCCAGACTTTTCAATTTGATTTGACATTCTCAGAAATAAATCAGTATATAAATGCAACAGTGTTGTATGTTAACTTATATTTGGCAGGGATTAAAAGTAGCAACTGGCACAGTGTGAAATCTTAATGTTTGTAATATACTTGGGACCTATATATAGTCAAGAATGTGCATGCAAATGGAGTGCATCATATATCTGCTGTAACACGTACATGCATATAAAGATACTATTATATAAAGCATATTGAAATTACTGTCTTTTCTAACAAACACCAGTTTCTGTTATGCTTTGCCAAAACTGCAGATGAGAGAATATTTTACAGGTTTTTCATGCCTGGATTGACTGCTGAAGAAGTATATGGGGGACTTTTGTTCCAGAAGAAGTATTCAGGATGAATCAATAAATCTTAATGTCATCTGTGCTGCTTTCTGCTGTCTCCAATTCCTTCTCAGGCTCTCCTTGCAAGGTTGTTAGATTCTACATTCCATTGGCTCTTATTATGCTCATTTTCCTTGAAAATATTAATTATTTCTTATTAGATAAGGAATAAAAATTGCATTAAAATAGAATTAGTACAAAGCTCCTCTGATAAATAATTTTAAAAATATACATCACCATCCCGTAGAGTATAGAACAAATCAGTCTTACTGCATTTGAGACTGAGATTGTGATTCTGTGATGAAGTCAATCCATTTTAGATTTCTGCTACAGATCATATAAGCTGAAGTCATGGGATGCTAAAGACTGATCCAATATAAATTAACTATTTATTCACCAGTGCAATAAAAACAACCAAAAAAAAAACCCAGTAATGACGGAATTACTTCAACTTATACACTTTATGCAGAATCAGGTATTGTCCAGCAGCTTCATTCCAACAATACTGGAAACATGGATTTGATGGATGGACCGCTCGATGGATAAAGAACTGGCTGGCTGGTCGTACTCAGAGAGTGGAGATCAACAGCTCAATGTCCAAGCAGAGATCAGTGACGAGCATCATTCCTCAGGGGTAAGTGTTGGGACCTGTGCTGTTTAACATCTTGTTCAGTGACAGGGATGACGGCATTAGTGCACCCTCAGCAAGATTGCTGATGACACCAAGCCGTGTGGTGCGGTGACACGCTGGAGGGAAGGGATGCCATCCAGAGGGACCTGGACAGGCTGGAGACATGGGACCTTGCCAACCTCATGAAGTTCAAGAAG
>NW_010264748.1:0-33796 GCF_000690775.1 Eurypyga helias
GCATCCTTGGGCTCCCTTGCCCTTATGGACTGTCTCCCATGCAACTTAACCAGCCTTCTGAAAAGTCCAAAGTCTGCCCTCCGGAAGTACAAGGTTGCAGTTCTACTTGTGCAAGTTCAGGCTTCAAATATTGAGTACCGTTTCTAAAGGTAATGATGATTTTTTGTTGTCATTAATCAGATGATTTTGTAAAATTTTCTTCCCTTAGTGAAAACACATTACGTTCTTTAAGTGGAAGAAAATGTTATTTATGTATTCCATTTTTAATAATATGTAGCATTTTATCATGCAGAAAAAAAAAAAAATATTTTTGTAAGTCACATTTTTAAATGCTAACAAAACACTACTAGGTCTCCCATGTTTCTCTTTTCTGTGCTAAAATCATTGCAGTCTTGCTATATTATTTCAGCAACATTTTTTATTTGAACAAATACTTTTCCATACATTGCCTTGGGGAAAAAAAAAAAAGGAATAACAAAACAATTATGTATGCCAAGTCCCCACTTCCCCAAACAACGCTTTCAAGTACTGAATGGAAACCTATAGTTAATTCTTTCTTCCATACCCTTGTTAATCTGTTTTTTAACACCAAACCTATTGATTTAATGAGTAAAAATACCATGGATAGGATTCAATTCACCTAACTTTAGACTTGCAGATATTCAGGTGAAGTACTTAGTTCAATTAACTTCAAACTAACATATTCAGAAACATAGGATCATAGAACGGTTTGGATTGGAAGGGAACTTAAAAGCTTATCTAGTCCAAATGAACAATGAGCAGGGACATCTTCCACTACACCAGATTGCTCAAAACTCCATCCAACCTGACCTTGAATGCTTCCAATGGTAGGGAAGTAATTGATGCACATCTCTGGGTAATCGGTACACAATGTCTTATCACCCGCATCATTAAAACATTCCTTCTTATCTCCAATCTAAACCACCCTCTTTCAACTCAAAACCGTTGTGCCTTGTCCTATTACTACAGGCCCTAATATGTTCTGGGTTGACCCTAGCTGGAGGTCAGGTGACCACCAAAACCAATCTATCCAATCTAACTAATCTATCACTTTCCTCCTCAGTTGGACAGAGATAGAAGATACAAGGCTTGCGGCTCCAGGTAAGGACAGAGAGAGATCATTCACCAATTATCGTCATGGGCAAACAGATAAATTAATTTATCACCAATCAAATCAGAGTAAAAGACAACTAAGACCAAATATTAAAACACCTTCCCGCCACCCATCCCTTCTTCCTGGGATCAAATTCACTTCCAATCTTCCCTACCTTCTCCCCCCAGGGTACACAGAGGGACAGGGAATGGGGGCTACTGGTCAGTTCATCACACATTGTCTCTGCCACTCAGAGGAAGGACTTTTCACACTCTTCCCCTGATACAGTGTGGGGTCCCTCCCACGGGAGACACTTCTCCATTAACTTCTCCAGTGTGAGTTTTTCACAAACTGCTCCAACGTAGGCCATTTCGATGGAGTGCAGTCTATCAAGAACAGACTGCTCCAGTGTGGGTCCCCCAGCGGGTCACAAGGTCCTGCAAGCAAATCTGCTCGAGCCTGGGCTCCTCTCTCCATGGGTCCACAGCTCCTTCCAGCAGCCTGCCCCAGCACAGCTGCTCCCATGTGGTCACAGCCTCCTTCAGGAATCCACCTGCTCCAGCATGGGGTCCTCCAGGGGCTACAAGTGGGTCTGTGCTCCACCACGGACCTCCATGGGCTGCAGGAGGACAGCCTGCCTCGTCATGGCCTGGATGCAGGATAACCTCTGCTCTGAGTCCTGGAGCATCCCTTTCCCCTCCTTCTTCACTGATCTTAGTGACTCTCACATCTTGAGCACTCTCTCTCTGCTGTAAAATCTCTCTCTTCATCTTTTTAACTCATTCTTAAACTTATTATTACAAAGGCATTATGAGTGTTGCTGATTGGCTTGGCCTTGGCCAGAGGCAGGTCCATTTAGGAGTCAACTGGCATTGGTGGTTCTGTCAAACATAGGGGAGGCTTCTAGCAGCTTTTCACAGAAGCCAACCCTGTAGCTGTCCCACTACCAAAACCTTACCACATAAATCCAATGCATGGTTAAAAGTCTTTCTACGTCTTTCTTATAAACCTTCTTTAAGTACTGAAAGGTCACAATAACATCTCCCAAGAGTCTTCTATTCTTCAGGTGGAACAACCCCAACTCCCTCTGCCTTTCTTCATAGGTGAGGTGTCCAGCCCTCTGACCATTTTCGTACCTCTAACAGGTCCATGTCTTTCTTGTGGTGGCGGCCCCAAAGCTAGATGCAGTACTCCAGGTGGGATCTCATTAGAGTGGAGTAGAGAGGGAGAATCACCTCCCTTGACCTGCCATCCATGCTTCTTTGTATTCAGCCCAGGATACAGTTGGGTTTCTGTGCTGTGAATGCACATTGTCAACTCATGTCCAATTTTTCATCCCTCAGTATTCCCAAGTCCTTCTCTGTAGGGCTGCTCCAAATCCATTCATCCTCCAGCCTGTATTTATACTGCAGATTGCCCCAGCCCATATGCAGGGATGTGAGAGACTGAAAGGGTTAATGTGTGTTGGTGTCTCAAACATTGTGGTGGGAAACAATTAAAATCTGCCTCGCGATAATAAACAACAAATGAAAAATGGGTTAGTGCAAAACAAAGAAGGCATGTTGGAGGATGTGCAGTTGGTGTTAGGGGCAGCAAGCTAGAAATGCACTTAAATCATTTAAGAATATATATGTCCTCAAGCCATATGGAGCTCTGCACATGACCTTGATCAAGTTACCCTATAAGGAAGCATAAATGTATAAGACCCTGTAACCCATGGCCAAGGAGTTCATGTGTCTGTGACCAAACGCCCACTTTTGTGCAACACAGCTGGGTGGCTTTCTGTCAGAGCAAATTGCTGCCAAGGTGTGACAAAGTACAGAAGTTAAAGCCAAGAAAGATAAGAGAAGCAAAAATACAGACAGAATTAAAATTGTTGAGACAATAATATTTACGAATTCAAAGATTCAAGGAAGTGAAAAAAAAAAACCCAAACGCACAAAAAACCAAAAACCAACAAACCCACAGGCAATCAGAAGATGGGCACTCGGCAAGACTGAGGATCAGCGCCTTGCGAGGAGCAAAGAGGCAGCACTTGTGCAGCTGACTGATGACTGCCTGGCCAGCAGAGACTCATCGGCTGTCTCATCAGGGCCAGTGAGCAAATTCATGTTAAGCCTCGTAGCACGACTTTGTTATCAGCTGTGTATATGAGACAATGAATAATTGCTCTGAACATTTAAGTTGTATATCCTGCTTACAGGGTCTCCTGAATGGTAAAAGATGCCTGAACAAGTGTGACCTGGTTATGGATGTTACAGTTCCATATTTTACACTAAGAAACCACTTCAGCATGGGGAATATACCCCTCCCAATCTTTTCATTTACTTGCACACTTTGATACAGTCACTGAATGAACTCAGTGCATGGTAGTACTCGTCCAGAATTTGATTATTGCTCTGACAAGGACCACATCAACAGTCTATTTGCTCTAAGAAAAGATGAAATATACATTCCTGAACACTGAAAACTAGATAAAAACTATCCCTAGGAAATTCACAATATGTTTGTATGTTTGCACCAGCACTATTATTTCTTCCTAATAGATTTTATAAAGCTGACATTTCTGAGATAATTCCTGTGACTTCTGAAAGTTGCAATTATGTCTTACAATCCTGATGATATTTTGTCAAAGTGTGTGCAATGTTACTATGGTTAGTTCTTTACATGGTGATGATTATTTTATTACACCTCTTTCTTATTTCACTCCTTTTCTCTTAAATCTCTTAAACGATTCAGCAATTTCTACTGTGTCACTAATGAGTCCAGAACTTTATTTCCACCCCTCCCCCCAGTCTCTCCCCCTCGGAAGATTAGAACTGTGAAATAGATCTCTCAGGTAACACAGACATTTCAATATCCTCTCTTTCCCCAAGTCTCTATGCAATAAGAGTTAAAACACTCAGTCTTCCATATAATATTTTTGTAATTTTGTAGTGAAAGTTGCTGTACTAGGTATGTGACAGCTTGCTGAAATAGTAGTAAAGGACCTGTAATAAACATGAATTTCTTTGTACCATTAAACCAGTACCTTTGCCAGTACTTCTTAAATATTTTAAGCAAATGTATGTATGTGTTTATGCATATATTCCATTGCATACACCTAATTAAAGGCTTTTTTGAGCTTTAAGAAAAGTGCAGCTTTGACATCTAACACGTTTTGCCAGCAGCCTTAATCAATGTAGTGTGTTTTATCATCTACTAAATAGCCACAGGCACTGATCAATACAATACCAGAGCCACTCATCATTAATCTCAATCTGTTCCAAGTCAGCATCCTGATACCTTCAACTGTGAATTTTTAATGCTCATCTGATGAACTAATATATTCTCTTATTACTTGGCATTGTACTTTTCTTATTCATTCCCTAACACAGGACCTAAGCTTATTTCTGGTGACTTCTATTTGAACCCCAAAGTAAAATTCAACATTGCCAAGCTTTTGCTTTTGCTTTTTCTTTTAACAAATCCATTTTCAACTCTGCATTAATTTTGTATTCTTGCCATGATAGCAGTAAATGCAGAGGAGCTGCTAGCATCCGACTTGATTTAGATTTTCTGTAGTTGTTAATATTCCATGTATTAGACAGGTGTGGGGATTCTTGACATTAAAAATGTATGGAATTCATAAACTGTAAAGGCATCTCTGGAAAAACAGAGTTTCAGGCAACCATTCTAGCTCTTTAGTGTTTTCTACCGACAGGGAATTACCCTGAAATTAGTAGCAACAACAATAGCCAAATAGTCAGCAGATCTACACCTTGTGAATGGCATTAAGGTAAGTTTTGATAAAGCAAGACATCAAAACAGGAGGTTTAGGATCTGTTTAGAGTCAACAGGGAGAGATGTGCCTCCAGCACACAGTGCCTCACTTTCTAAGTTGAACATCCAAAATACAGGATAAACTACAATATAATGCCAGTTTGGCAGAATTTCAAATTTATTATCCCACCTTATAAGACCTGCTCAGCAGACAGCACTCTTTCTTTTTTGCAGTCTTTGGTACTAGCAACAAGTGTTTGGATTCCTCTCACATAATTTTGGCCAGTAAGATTAATTAATTAATGTGCTCATAGTATGGATTTCTGTGTGCAATGTATCATTCTTCAGTTATTCCTCTCTCATTTCCTTTCCAATGATTACAGAAAGAGATAACCAGAATCCTTTATAAGCTTAACATTTGCATGGCTAAAATTACAGTTAATTTAAAACTTCTTGGGCAGCTGTAAGGACTGTTCCTATAGATCAAGCTTGTCATGGCTTAAAACAAATAAGTAACAGATCTTTCCCATATTAGGAACTCAGAGAAATTGCTTTCTTGACTGTTCAAGTAATTAATGTAAAATCTAGCAGCCAGAGATTTGAAATAATGTCATACTGTATTCAAATGCCTGAGCTGCTTCTAGAAATCAAGTTCTTTCCCTTGTCATAAAGTGCATTCATTAGTAATGTCAGACTGTTTTGTCCAGAGTGACATTATGTTCCTCAAATTTTCAGAAAGATGCCCAGTACTAACAGAATAATGAAGTTGTTTAATAGTTTGGTTAGTCTAACAGCAGCTTGGGAACAACCCTTCACTGACACAGCCTTATCTTTTCAGGTATCCAAACTTTTGAATCGTGTTGTTATTATTATCATTATAATAGCAATGCATAACAAGCTGAGTTGCATTTTATGAGATGGTATTGACTAGAACACACAGGGAATTCTCAGCCACTGTAGTGGGCCTGCAGTGCTGCCATTCATTAAACATCGGGTGCAGAAAGATGAAAGCAACATCATATTATAGTAGTGTGGTACTAAGAATCTGAAGAGCAGAGAGAGGCAGGGTCTCTCCTGGCCTCTGCTCTTGTACCCTTTCCTGAAATCAGCAGTACCACACTCCTGCAGAGGTACAGAAAAGGGGAGAGGGCCCATGATTGTAAAGCCAGTGCAAGAGAAGGAAGGTAAATGGGGAAGGATGACATAGAGTAAAAGGCAGACCCCTAAGGTCCACCTACACAAGACTGGGGACCTCAGTTTTAAAAAAAGAAATATCCTCTGCTTTAGCTATCAGAACTTCCAGTGTTATGTTTGTATAAGTGCATGTGTATTGTGGGCAAAACAGTTGTAAATTAAATATTGTATTTGCGGTATAGGACAGTATTTATCTTGTGCCTCTCTCCATCCAATAGCACAAACCCTTGATTTTCACAGCATAAAAGAATGGAAAAGACAAAGGGAAATCTTATCAATGTGTATAAAAAATACATGCAAAGGAGTCAAGAAGACCAAGCTAGACTCTTCTCAGTTGGTAGCCATTGTCAAGGCAAGACACAACAGGCACAAACTGAATTATGGGAAATTCTGTTTAAAAATAACAAAAAAATATAGAAAACATGATGAAACTAATAAAAGAAAGCTGGAGCAGAAGTGATCAGATATATCGCAAGATGTTTCTTACCCTTTTGCAAAAACTGGAGTGAATAAACAATTCTTTATTACTATCAGTAAAACATTATGTCTCTAGTGATCATGTAAGTAACAAAATTAAACTAAATTCTTCTGCATTAGTGCCAATTAAAAAAAGAAGATGCAGAAAATTATTTCAAAGGAACTTGAAGGGTAAGAGATGAAATAGATTAGCACTTCATAGACATTACAGAAGTTGAAAAAAGTTAATTGTCATGTCATTGCAGACAAAGAATAAAAAGAATTTGCAGGGGAAAGCAATGAAGATGACATGGATATAATTGAATATTTTAAATCATCTCTATATAAAACAATTATCAAAACCTAAAATATACTTTAAATGTATGACACTTAACCCAAAGAAAATACTATATGCATTCACACAGAAAATGAAATATACATTATATATTTTAAAATAAAATTAGTATCATAATGCAGTCCTGCAGTTTTTATGCTAGAAGGTATATGTAGGCCTTATATTAGAAGTGATTATTCTCTTGCTTTTATTGTGGTCATATGAAGCAATAAAAAAATGTCTCCTAATCCTGATACAGCAGAATCTGTCACATGATTGATTCCCTTAGAAATCTTTATCCTCAAACCAAGAAATTCTCAGGAAAAAAAAAGCTACAGTTTGTTGCCATCACAACAATCCACAACTCTTCACCTTCTCAACAGCAGAGTTCAGGAGTATGAACATCTTCAGTCCTGTGACATACAGGTTTCTCTGAGCTATAAACTACAGATATATGACTATACACTATGCCTTTGGCTTGGATTTTTACTCCATGCTGAGGTAAGACCAAGTTGTGTGTAACTTCACTGCCCTGGAATTACATCAAATGTAGGACCCATTCAGAAGTAAATTTCTAATTTACATAGCTAAAGTGAATGAGGGTGTTTATTCTATTAAAAAAAAAAAAAAAAAAAAACAAAAAAAAAAACCCACAACACACACCATTCAGTTTCCAAATACTGACTTGTCAGGAAAAAGTTATTGGAAAACACAAATCAGTTTCAAGAAATCTTTATCAACAATATCCCTCAGGTTAACAATGGAACAATTCGAATTAAAAACAAACTGTCATTCCAGCACAGTGCCAAGGCTGAGACTTCAGACTAAAGCAAGCTATGACCTTATGTTGCATCTCTTAACTATTCCAGCCAGAACCAGTACACTATGCAGGTAGCGCACTTCTGCATCTCCTCTGAAAAAATGAATTTTTAATTTTTTGTACAAATTTTAGCTAGATCCAACATGAGAAAAACAGAACCAGTTGATGCTATAACTTGCTGAGCCGGACATTCATGCACCTTATGAATCCTTTCTTCAAATTAGCAAAGGAGAGACTTTAACCTTCTTTTTCTTAACCTTCTCTTATCCACATCACAGATTAGTATTTCAACCACTACTGTTTGGTTTTTCTGGGGTTTGGTTTTTTTGGTGTTTTTTTCTTTGTTTGTTTGTTTTTTTCCTGGAGTGGAACTCTCTTTCTTCCTTCTTTTCCATGAATTCTTAGAAGTTATATATTGTTCCAAAGATATACAGAGAGAGGAGGAATTCTGTTAATTTTCTTAGTTGTTGACATTACTTGTTTTTCATTTTCATATGAGCATTGGTGGATTCACAGTTCATTGCTCCTAGTACATGTACAGCTTAACTCAGCCTCTTCAAGGGAGCAAATATCTGCTTTCCTATAAACTGTGTGTACTTAAGGGTCTATGAGAAGACATGTGCAAGGAATGATAAAGTTCCTATGAATGGATAGTGATAACTCGGATCACTTAGGTTTCTGCTAAAATGGGATCTGGCTTGAAAACGTTGAGTTTTGATTTGAACATCCTAAAGTTCACATCATGTCTCACATGGGTTCAAAATCTAATCCCTTTACAGAAACAGAGAAAGAAAGAAGATATATCTTTGAGAACTACTTCTAAACTTTGCAAAATAAATTTCATTGTAATAAAAAGGTGACACATTGGCTATCATACTGTTGGTATCTAGGGATGTACAGACATATATATGAGAAATTTGAGAGCACTGTGACCCAGACTAAATTTAGTTTGGAAATAGAGATACAAGCTGAATTACTATGGACAGAAAGCCTGGGTTCACCATTACCATGTCTAAAAGAGGAAAAATATCTTTATTACTTGCAAAATAAATATATGGAAAGTGAAAAAATGAAAAAGAAAAAAAGTCATTAACAACAGCATAGTCATTAGGTGAAGAAAAATGCTTATTCCTTTCTGTCTGGCATTTATGAGTCTGCATCTGGAGCACTATGTCCAATTTGGAACCGCTGCAAAGCAAAGCAGAGAAACAGGAGATTTTCCCATGGATGTCCACCAGGTTGGTCACTGTGCTGGAGTAGAGGACATATGAGGAAAGACTTAGAGTTTTGGGTTTGTTTAGCTGCAAGAAGGTTAATAATCTTACTGCTGTCTTCAACTAGATATTGGGTAGTTATGGAGAACATAAAGTCAAACTCCATTTAGAGGGGCAACAATCGTCAAAGAAATTCTGACTAAATAAAATAAAAAAACCTCTCAATGAGGGCAGTCAAATACCACAGCAGGTTGCCCAGAGAGACTGAAGAACCTCCTACACTCTTGGAGATGATGAAAAGGCAGCAACCTGACCAAGCGCTGAAGTTCACATTGCTTTGAGTCAGGGCTTAGACCAGATGATTTCCAACCTAAAGGATTCTTTGGTTCCGTTACTCAAAAATGTGTCCTTCTGATATGTCTCAGTATTCTCAGGACTACAATTCTATTCCTCCCCTTCAGTCTTTCTCTGTGTAAACCTGCAACCACCTGTTTTTCTGTTGGCACTCAGAAGGGTTTAGCTCAGCAAGTAAAAAGCAATATTTCTTCTTTGAGAAATGTATCCCTTATTTCAGTGTGACCCAGTGTAATGAGTGCATAGGAAACAATAATCCACAAACAATTAGATTAGTCATTTATCTCTTTCTAATATATGTTGGTAATCAATAAAAATTACCAACCAAGCCATTATTTCCAATAACAATGTGCCTACTTTAATTACAAAGTAACTGATAGTGAATAGGATTCATTTAAGGCTGACAAATTAGGATATACATTCATTGTATATATTTATTTCCATACATTTTATCACAATGAAGAGTTGTCAAAGGAGATAAGGAGGCACTATGTAACTGAAGATATTGAATGATTCAGCAACTGTTGTCCATAAAAGCTTATTATGGACTATAACATATTTTATGAAACCTACAGAGAGAAAATATTCTCTTTGAAGAAATGCAGCAGACACAGACCCTGAAATTGAAATCATAACTCTAATTTCCCAATTATAGACAGTAGGACAGTATTAAGTATTTTGTTCAAAATAAAATTCTCTGATCAGTCTGTAAGCCAGCAATTTTCAAGACTGCTAACTGTGGCTGTTGAACGAACCAATAGGGATTTAATTTGTGGTCACCAGATGAAAATAAGTTGTTATTCATCAGTTTTTCTGTATTAAACTGCTACTATTCTTGCCAGTGTGAATATACTGCTATATGTTAAAAAAAAACAACCACAAAACACAAGAGCTTATCTTAGAAGCCATGCATTTCAATGCCTGAAGTATATGTTCCATACCTAAAGATATTGTCCCAGCCTCATTTAGCATACTGTTTCCCTCTGCTTTGCAATAATTGCTTTGATTTTGGAAATTACTTTGGAAATAGTTATGTTTTGATTAAAATAGAATAAGAATTCTCCTGCATTTTTATAACATCCCATTTAAAGAAGAATATGTTTTGAACATGGCTGTTGAGAAGTTCCCGTGCCATGAATTCGACAAGAATGTAAAAAAGAAAAAGCCCCAGACCTCTAGGAAAGAGTCATATTTGAGGGAAGATGCAAAAATCATACGTGAATTCGGCACATAGACTTCACTTTCGTGGATGTGTCGGGAGACAGAGACACTCGCTCTGAAGCTGGAATTTTCCCAAAGACTGGTGAGAAACAAAATGTTTACGGCACGGAGAGAAATTCAATAATACAGTGCTTGAATTCAAGAATACGTGCTTTAATAAAATCATTCAACCTGTAGTTGAATGTCCATCATATGTCCATCTAACAAAGCAATTGGCCAATATAAAATACTTCTTTGAGTACCCAGAACAATGATTTGCTTACAAGTAGTTTTTAGTCAATGCTATATAGGAAGGGTAACTAACTAGGAATATTGCAACTTATTTTAGCTCCAAATAATTGTTCTTTCTGATGCAAACTCCTTACTTCACTTACTTTTTCCCTCCAGTTTCCTCTTTTCAAAAAAATAACGATGTGATAGCAGGACTCAGCATGGCACCTGGTAGATTGGGGGTTAAAGTTATGAGTCATGAAAGCAGAGACGTTGTATGACTGATGTCAGTGATTACTCCTGACAGACTAATTGGCCAGCCTCCTGAGTTTCTCAGCTTTCTTAGCTCACATCCAGGACCGATTTTTGCAGCATGGGAGCCTTGGCCCTGGGAAGCATTCAGTTTATGTTTGAACTGGAGCTGAAGGAACCCTTCATTATACATTCTGACTAAAAGTGACTACACAAGACCTTTTTCTTGATCTAACCAAATACTGCAGTGATCAGCATGTCATCTTTTGATATGGAAAAGAAGGCAGCTTTGTGCAGTAGGTCAATTAGAACTGAATACTTTTACATTATTCCAAGCACGTTCAGGAAGAAAGTTGCCAGTTGGGAAAGTTCACAGCTTTGGAAAACAGCTTACAGCAATTCTGGTTCTAATTCACGGTAGAAAGAGAAATGCAGAAACAATATATAATGTATAGGTCTAACAATCAAGAAAAAAGTGAATTAATGGGAACAAAATTCTGGCAAGGGCCACTACTTTTAGTATTAGTGTGGAATTGACTTTCACTTGCAGAGCATCTTTGCAAAATCCAGGTTTGGATAACAGATGTGACATTTAGGTAAAAAAGATCAAGTTACCCAATGTTTTGCTCACAGTGTTTATTTGCCAGAACTAGGTAATGAAGTAGTTTTGCATGGGTTAAAATAAGGTTTACATGAAGCTAGGAATATAGCTTCAAAATAAAAAAGTATTCAGCCTTCTAAAATATTTATAATGGCTCTAATGGTAAATATAGTGTATTTGTTTGCTCTCCCTGACACAAATCATCCATCAGCGTGGACCTGAGCTAGTCCATAAAATCTTTAGCATACCAGAGAATCCATATGAATATACAGCACTGACAGGTAAATAAACATCATCCGGCCTTAAATGTATTTCTTATTCTACTTCCTACTGTTTCATGCCATTTGTATTGATTTTTTTCCAGACAAAGTAGTAACCACAGTATAATATTGCTCTCCAGTGTACTAGGCTTTTTTTTTCATTTACAAGAGCCTGAAATATTTTTCCTAGTGACTTAAAATGTTTACACAACGAAAATAAACCCATTCTGACAGATCGTTAGTAATGCAGAATATTGGATACATAGGGCTGGCAATGAGAGGTCTTTTGTACATAAAAATCTGCAGACTAGCTCAGTCAATAGAATTTAAACCCATGCTTAAATCTTGGGAAAAACAGGAGTATTTCAGAAGGATTGTAAAAGATAAGTATTTTAAAAGTTGCAGAACTGAGTTGACAATTCTTTAACTACTTCTTATCTTCAAAATGCATCAAGACTTGGCCATCTGAAGGATCACAGTTGAAACTGTGCCTGTGGAGTAACCACCATTTTTTTAAGTCTTTGAAATAAGTGAGTTTTTTAAAAGTTTACAAAAAAGTTTAAAAATTTAAAAATTTAAATTAATTACAATTTAAAATTGTTCACTTAATAGTCCAATAAAATAGTTTAAACATTTATATCTGTTAGGACATAAAATAGTCTTACTTATATCCAAAATTAATATACTGATGTTCACAAGCCTGCACATCACCATCACTGCTTCTACAAACTCATTTAGTTTCCTAAGTGCCTTTTCATGCACATTCCCCTTTTCCCATGGAGACACAACTGTATATGCAACTTAATATTATTTTTGCTGAGATCCCAGGATTTTTTCCTTTTTTTTTTTCTTTTACATTCTGAAAAACACACAATGACTCTAAAACTATATGCCATGTGATTTTTTTTTTTTCTTCTTTTCTCTGAGCTAGTTCTCTTACACATTTTGGAGCAGATCTTATGCTTACTAAGGCTGATTTTTGATGTGAACACAATCATCTTCAATTCTGATTATAAGTATACAGAAGTTTCCCTAGTCAAGTTAATCTTTCAGCACTGTTCAACTGCTCCAGCACATCTGACATTTTTCCCTCTACCAAATTCACTTGAGTAGCCGAACTGTGAGGATCAAGGGGGTGTAGCAAACCTGTGATCTGTAGTAGCTAGACACTGGATATCAATATGTCTCAAAGTCTGGAAAATCATAGAGAAAAAGGTATTGATTTAATGTCATCTTTGCAGGCATGCCCTTAGAGAAGACATGCGAAGGCCAGATACCATAACTGAATTCCCCACTGTTTTAGAGTTTTAGACTTCAAGAACAAATAAAACTGTTAATCATTTATAACTTCAACCACTTAATGGTATATATTCAGAAAAAGAGAGTTACGTATTTAGTTCCTAATCCTCTAAGATGCTAAATGGTTTCAGTTTATAGAACTGGCCTTGCTTGTATAAAACAAGATACACAAGAAAGTGATATGCAATTAATAAATTGAAAATGCATTGCACTAATGACTATGCATTTCTCTTGCAAGGTGGGCATTACCTTAGAGGCATTGGTCTGTCCTTCCCTTTAACCACTTTATAGTTAAATGAAGAAACAGAGACTAAGTTCAGGATTGTTTTTTTTAAGAATCAAATTCAACATTATCTCGTTAATGTGGAAAATGCCCTGAAGTGATCAAAGATCAGCAAAAGTGCCCCTGAAGCAGACACACCCGTATGCTTGCATTGCTGCTGCTAAGCAACAAGAACAAAAATTGCAACTCAGGTCAATCTAATTTAAAGAACTAATGTTAATTTTGTTCCTGCTTTGGGAAGAGAAAGGAAATTAATGCAAACTGAAAAAAACAAGAGGCTTGTTGTCGTGGTTAGCCCTGTTAGGCACTTAAGCACCACCAGTCCCTCTACCACTCCACCACCCCACTCCCAGTGAGGAAGGATGGGAGGAAAACAAATAAGGGAGGCTCATAAAAAGTTGAGATAAGAACTATTTAATTATATAAATTAAACTTATGGAGTTACTAACAATGCTATTGCTAATGAGTAATTAAAAGAACACAAAATCAGAACAAATGATACAGGATCTCACCACCCATGGACGAACACAGACAGGTTCCTGGACAGCAAGCAAAAATAAATCCAAAGCCCTGAAGAGAAAAACCCCCTCCCTGAGCCTGGGAGCCAAGAGCAGGGGGAAAGAAAACCTTGAACTGTCCCTTCCCAGGGCAATCTGCCTGATTGCAATCTGCCACCCCGGCCTGCTCCCCGTGCCACCAGTACAGGGGGTAACAGTGACCACTCCGCTTGATGTATTATGGAATGAAACAAAATCTTCTGGACTGCCCTAGGAGAGCAGCTCATCACTGCCTGGGACCAAGACGTTTTTTTTTTTCTTTTACTACCTTTCTGATAAGAAAGTATGACTTACTAACAAGTCTGAGTGAAAAGGTATAAAGATTTGCTGCTGTTATTATCCACATGGAACAGAAGTTCACATGGTGATTAGTACAATGAAGTCTAAATCTGTGACAAAATTAATATATTCTATTGATGCAAAATTGTGACCTTATTAATTAGTGTGCACTTCATCTTTTTCAGGTTGAAGTCTTCAGTTGTTCCTCTCATCAGACCCAGCAAAGTAAGCCTTTGTGTACAAACCTTGGTTACATCTTGATGAGATGACCTGTTCTCTGCAGAAACGCAAGTGTGAACTTCCACGGAAGAATTCAATGACTCTTTCAAAAAAATCAAAGTTTATGTAGAAGTTTAGATGCAAAGAAAAAGAGAAAGCAAATATCTAATTTAAAATATAAGAAGACATCAGTCAGCACATTGCTCTAAGGCTGGTTTCTCCTATGCTCAGATTATTATTTTATAAATGACCTCACATGCTGATATAAGCAAAATACTTGTAGTTTTCTGAGTTTGGCATAAACTGTTTCTTAATGTAAATGTTCCTGCCCTTGAGTAATGCCTACTTATGTTTGTAAGCTTTCTGTCCTATGTATTTTTGATAGCAATTGTCACAGATTCAGTATTTGGTGTCCTAATATCTGCTTGATTTCCATCAGAAATTAATCATGTGTAAAACAAATGCATACGTTATCCTATAGCACTGGTGTGGTACACAAAGTCTGGGGGAGTTGTTTTGCTGTTAGACTGCAGAAAAACATAAGTAACAAAATGCTACACGCCTTGCAGATAAATGTCTGTTTTGCCACATGGTAAGTACCACTGCAGAGCAGACAGCAAAATAACAAACACCTGCAAACTGCCTGGATATCAAAAGCTAATGGATGCCCCCTGGTTGCTGATAAATTCAAAGACAGATTGGATTCTGTCTGGCAGAGTTTTACAAGATCATTCAGAAAGAAATTCTTCTGTGGTGCATTATTTCAAAATACTTTGGTATAGAATTAATTATAGACAAGCAAATTGTGGTAGAAAGGTCAGTGTGCTGAGAGTACAACTTGGCTGTTTGAGGTACATATCTGGACATTATATGAAACTAGTCTGGACTTTGAGAAAAGATGTTGTATAGAAACTGGCTTCCAAAACTGAAAGCAAAACCAGAGGTATGCTAAACAAGACCCCTTTGCTACTGATTGGACCCGGTCAAATTTATTTCTTGCTATAATTTCATTGTCAGGAGCAACTGATAGAGATGTGAACATATTCCATTTGGGATTATAAAAATATCCTTAAAGCAACATAGAAGCAGCACTTACAGAAGAGATGCATCTGAGCTGTGCATTAGGAGCCTACTGACCTTTATATCCTACTTGGGTGATATCCAAGAGACCTGAAGTAGAAAAAAAGCCTAAAAACTAATGAAATCTCTTTGGGGAAGGGAGGAGTAGTTTTTTCATTAGCATGAAACAAAAGAAAGAAAGAGAAACACCAAGTAAAAATGTACATGATACCTTGTGAGTCATTGTCTGAGACCAAGGAAGAATAGACAGTTCTCACCAACTTTGACAACAGAGGAAGAGACAAAGGCAAAGGTGACATAACCCCAAACTCCTGTTACTAATCTCCCAATTACAGACCTTTATTTCATGTAATAAATTAGACTGGTTCATATATCTTTAAATTCTAATATGATTTAATGAAACTACCAGTTTTTATAGAAAATGCAATGGATACATGTATTCTTGGAAATTAAGATGAGTTTTACTACTCCCATTCCCTAAAGATACAATCTTTTTCACCTGTGTGATTCAGTAAGATTTCCACAGGACACTGTCAATGTACACTTGATTTTCCATACTAAGGCACATCTAAATTTTTCCTAGTGTAACAGTGCATGAATTCTACTTGAACTGTGTGTTGTAATTCATGCAAAATCCAAAACAAGCACACATTTTTATTTTAATGTATAAGTATGTGTTGAAGTCTTCCTGGTAAAAGATGTTGGTTTTTTCAGCCTATCCAGTCTGTTCCTGGTCTATATAGCTATCACGACATTAGTGTTCAGGTTTCTCATTTTGTTCAGTAGTATTTTGGCTATCAAAATTCCTTACCAAAACAATGCAGTATTATTAAATAGTTCAATCTCAACAACAGTATGCTGTTCTATAGGAATGAGTTGGAACACCCTTTGTGAGCATGCTTTTGCTGCATGGCTATGACACTGAAAGACAGTTTTAGCTTACTGGACATGACCTTGAATCTGGGCAGTGCAGAATCCCTCTGTTCCTGGAGGAATGCCAGCTCAGCCAGAGGGGTCTGGTGGCCAGCATATGGGCAAGGCCAAAGCCCTGGATTCTTTGAAGCCTCTTGGGTAGGGGAACAGAAGCAGAGCAGCTCCTCGTCATTCTCATAGTGCAGTCAGGGATTAGCCACAGGCTTAAGCAAAGTGGACAATAAGATGCTTTCTAAGTCCACACACACCACACCTCCCCCACTCCTCCTTTAAGAATGAATTACTGTTGAGGAAAGTGAACCTTCCAGCTCATCAGGGGAGATGAGAAAGAAATTACTACCCTAGTGATAAGGTACTTACTCAGTACTTACTCAGTCCTTGCTGGAAAGCATGGCTTTAGAGAGGAGTGCTTGTAGCTCATAGGATTTTGACTCTAGAAACCTGGGTTAAGTAATCTAGGTAAGATGTGCTGTGATTTCTGTAGAACTCTGTCACGTTCAAGATACCCAAGACACCTCTACATTAGCTTTTCCACGTATCTACAGTAGACAGTTTTCACTTCCCAAACTAGCTTTCTGTTGTGAAATATATTTCTTTAGAAATGCATTTACACTGCATAAAGGAGGATGCAGAGTGTAATGGAGCAGAGAAACATCTATGGAGATGGTTATACAGTAGAAGAGTGTAGTCCTGAGCTAGGACTGGTGGGCTAGGGATTGCATCTCTTCTACTTTAAATTTTATTCCAGAACAAATGTTCAAATCTACCTAGGCAAAGTTTATACAGCAGAAAATTTTAAGAGTCCAGAAAAATCTGGATGAGAGGTAGCCCTCCTTTGAATCACACATAAGAAATTTTCTGAGTAGCAGCTCTGCAGGTGAGACAGCTCAGCTTCTTATGCTCTGTAATTTGGAAAAAAATGTCAAAACAACAGTTGTTCAGGCATCCAAACCCAAGCTGGACCTGGGAATCAGTCCACATTATAGGACCACATGCCAGAATTGCCGTCAACCTGATGTGGGTGGAACTGGTAATAGTGATGAAGCCAAGAGTATAAGTAATTTCCTAGCCCTTTCTGTAGTGTGAGCTCACTAGGGAAGCTTTTCAGATTTTTTTAGTGGAAAAATCATTTTAATAATGATTTAATAATTCTAATTATGTTTCACATTTTCAGATCTGTGAGTGTCTGGACTTGCTCCTTGACATTACTGTATGACATTTCTTTTGTGCTGTTTATAAATTATCTCTCAAGCACAGTGCCTTAAAGATGGCATATGTTGGTTTGCTTGCATTCACTTTTTACTAAGGAATTTCTCTGAATTTTTGCACTTGCCAGGAACTCAACAGTTTTATTTTATTGTTGTTTGGTTTTAAGTCATAACACATTTATGTTTTCAGAAGTATTTTAAAACTGGTTTGGTACCCAAGCTGCCATGCAGATAAATCAGTAGTTGCAGTGCATGGGTCATAGCACTTTTCTTGAACCGTAAAAATGGGATTTTAACCAAGAGTGCTAAACATCACAAGCCATTTATTCTGTGTTCACAGCACAGTTGAAAGAAACGTGACTATGCTACCTAATAGCTAAATGCCAGAGAACAAGATTTATTCTAGACTGTTGACAATAGAATCATGGCTTGATTATACCAGTTTTAAATGCTATTAAAGCATTTTTGAGGGAGAAAAAGGAGAAGGGCAATATAATAATACGTCTTGAATTTCAACATGCTAACACTATTAATGTCAGACTATGAGAAAGAATCATTAGATCCAGGTTTGCTAACAGACTTCATATTTTCATTTAAAGGCTTTGCAAGCTTCATTTCTGCCTTGTCCTGTTTAAACAGGGGTCTGTATTCAGAATTTCTGCTATCCTAGGCAGCCAGATGCCACATGTTCATTTTATTACTGAAGAGATACAGTAATGACAATTAGATTAGATGCTTGACACAGAAAGACTAGTTTAAAGTAGTTTAAGGACTGCTGCTTGCCTCTGACTGTCCAGGACACCAAGATATGCCTGACTTGCAATGTAGGCTCCTGATAATGTATAGCTGGATGCCCTATGTATCCCATATGGTCCCATAGTGCTGTCCCAAGACCAAAGTCAGGTGTATAGGTCAGCTGTGGGATGCTTTCCAGATGGTCAAACCTTCACATGCTACATGAGTTTTGAGATCTGTGGCTGGTCTCTGCGTCGGGCAATGCAGATGACAGGAGATCACTCAGGGATCAAGCCTACTCTTCCCTCTGGCTGGTCTTTACAAAGTGCAGGACAGATGTTGTCCATGTACTGTGGTGGTAAGAGCAGAAGAGCACGAAAACCCAACACCTGCTAAAGGTTATGCTGACCCTGCCTGCCATTGGCATCTGCTGCATCAGCACAGCTACTCTTGCACTTTCCTCATTCATCTTCTTTGCTCTCTCTAGAGTAGTCACTGCTAGTGCTAATTGCAGCTATGGGAAGAACCTGGCTGTGACTACAGGTTCAGGCCCAGGATTAACACGGTGCTTCTGCTTCTCCTAGGGATTGTGTGGAAATACACTGCATTACAGAGTTTTCTACTGACATCTGTCTATAAGATATGTCAAGTTGTGCAAGTAAAGTAGTTTACTTAAATTTATACAGTCGGACTGTGATTTAGCCAATGTGATCCTAGAAATTTGGTTGGACCCAAAGTTCTCCTGAATATGCACACCAAATGTGCCTAAAAGACTGTATTTGGAGGACTGCAGTTAATGTAGTATCAGGAAACAGTTAAGGAGATGACTGTCTTGAGAGCCCACAGAAATGTCACCCAAAAGGCATGCTCAGTAATGAGCTGCTCCCAGTTTCTTTGCCATTCAATCTGGGACAAGCTGTCCCAAGATGGTGTGTTAGTTTTCCCCCTTCTCCTGTGGTTATTTGTCTCCTCCACCACCTGTTGCTACAATTTGATCCACTAATTGTCTGTAATAAATCCAGACTCTGATTATCTATAAGGAATCAAGATGACTGTGTATTTCCTGTGCAAGCAAACTATCTGCCAAGAAATATTTTTCACAGAACTACGTAGAAGACAGGGGAAAAAAAAATCAATGAAAAAAATATTAAAGCAAACACACATAATGTGAAAACAACACAAATACAGATAGATGTGTTTTATCCTATAAAGACAACAAAAAATATGCTGCATTAACACATGGAGATTATATAAAAAGAAAAATAAAATCTGTGGGCAGCTGAAGTCCAGTGGAATAAATTTAGATATAGTAGTCCTTAAATTATTCTGTAGATGACTTTTAGTATTTGGCCCTTTCATGTTATTTTTGGTATATTCCAGAAGATTTTTCATATATATATGTGTATATACAACCTCATGTATATATAAAAATACATGTATGTCTATATATGTGTGTATATATATGTATGCATGTATATGTGTATATGCATTCCATAACTGAGGAGAATGACAGTTGCACTTGTGACACTGAACTAAACTAGCCTGGATCAAACTTACTTTAGTATGCAAAATAGGAAGCCACAGATTCAACATATTAATTTAAAGGGATTGAACAGGAGAAATTCTGCAATGTTATTTTTAGTCATGGTCATCTGAAGCCAGGTGTTTTCAAGGGAAGAACTGTGAAATGAACACAGTGCTGCTGAACATTGTCTGAGCTAAAGGGCCTCTGGTGTGGGGCTGCAAAGATGAGGTGACAAGAAAGGCAGAAGCAGTAGGGAGCAGCTGAGAAGGAGAGGGGATTTTAATTTCTTGAAGATGAAGCTCAGTGCCAGCCAATTTAGCCAACAATATTCTTCTTAATCCACATGACCCTGCTCCATCCCCTTCTGCTCTCTGGCTAGTTATCATTGTTTTCATGTCATTTTTTGTACATCCTTTATTAAACTGGAAAGTTAGAGAACTTTAATTTTTCTATACAGTGTTTTAAATGTTACTCTGTAGTATTTTATGGGGGCCACCCAAAAAGAGTTCTAAAATTTATTCTGAAATTAAGCATGTGTACCATGTATCTGCGTAAATGCTTTGTGTGGTCATGAATTCTGGGTCACAACATCAGGGAGGGAAAGAAGACATTACTTTGGAAGAATAACTGTTCTTTAGAGGTCAGCCTGGGAAAATCCAGTTCTCCATGAATCCGTGAGTCTACACACTCTGCCGAAATGTACTGCAGAATGGTAGGTGTCTGTGGGATATTCAAATGAGTAACTGAACTGTGAAAAAATTCAAATATTGAGGAAAAGACGCTAAGAATCATGGCTTTTGGTATAAAACTGCCCTCCCCACACACAGCAGTGAGGGCCCCATTATTTAAGAAGGAAAGTTGAAGCAATGGTCTTACTTATCATAATAAGTATCTGGCCAGATCATCCAGTTCTCCAAAATCTTATTTCATTCTAGGTCTTAATTTCAGCATGTTTTGGTCAGTTACAAATTACAGAAGAGATTCAACATGGTTTAACACTTTTTCCTTGTCTGACATTCCAGTGAAGACCTTAAATATGTGCTTTAGTGTGTCTCTTCACACCATGTACCTTTAAAGTTCATCTCTGTGACATTAAGTGGATCCTCATCTGTGCAAATTCATTGCCAAAGTCTGGACCTCTCCATCTTGTAAGAAGGAGTGGAATGAGGCACAGAACACGGCTAGGTGCACACGTGCAGGTGCATGTGCATACACATACAAACAGAAAACCTGAAGCAGCAGCTCTCAGTTGCAGAACATTAGGCTAAATTGACTGGATGATTAACCAATTTTTTCTCTGTGACACCTGGAAAATAATTAGTCATCTGTGATACTACAGAAGAAGCATAAACAACAGATGTTTACACCCATTGAATACCTTAGCATTGTTTTATGATTGTTTAATAAAATAACTAAGAGTACAATTTCCTTAAAACATTCAGTTAATTGCATTTACCATTGTTTCAGAAAAACAGGTTTTGTTTTCATAACTGTAGAATTGCTTTGAATTAATATGCACAGATGCATTGGCTGATTTGCATCATTAAGTCTTGAAAAGACTATTAAATTTTTATATCTTCCTATCTATTCTTATTATCTTTCTCAGTAAGAAAAATTGACTATTAATGGATGAAGTATTTCAGCAAGATTATGGAAGAAAACTTTGAAACTGTAGAATAAAATTAAAATATGTAAATAATAATAGTTAACAGAATATAGGAAAATAATTCCAGTGAGGATGTCACATAGCATATTTCACAACTGAAGTGAAAAATACGGAATACAAATTCTTGCAACTGTGCCTGTAAATGAATACATTTAGTTAGTATAACTTCCAGCTGACCAGTAAATATATAGATTAACTCACCATAATGAATAGGAGTAGTTGGCTCACCACAGTGGTAAACAGCAATATTCAGTCTTGAATCTGAAACTAGATTCAGATTTTCTCTTGAGTTCTAAGCAATGTGTCAGTGAAGAGAATCACATTCACTGTTCTGTGAAGACAGTGTCTCCTCACCCTCAGTTACAGCATAAGGGGGGAGAAAAAAACCACATTCCAACATTAGTCCGCAAATTGATATATATTACTGGAAATGTTTAGCCCAAAGCTGTTTGTGTTTTGGAGGATTTTTTTATTTTGGGGGGTTTTGGTGGTTTTATTTTTGGTGGGGTGTTAGGTTTGGGTTTTTTTAATGGGAAGCATGCTTTCTCAAGAATAGAATCAAGAAAACATAGTTTAAACGGAAAATGTGTTTTGTCAACACCTTGAAATTATTTATGAGATCACCCATATGTTTAAAACCTCTTGTCAAAATATTAATACTATTCCTGGAGGATATGTTCCTGTAGCTTTTCTACTTGTAAGATCATAGCACTTCAGGAAAATTCACTTTCTAAAATCAGATCCAGAAGATTGCTATGCCATCTCAAGTCACAGACAGCTCCTGAGGATATAGTAAATATGCTTACACAGGAATTTAATTTAAAGGTTAACTCCCAGTACTTTAATCTTTTTGAAAATCTGTGGTTTACTCAGTGTTTGCCATTGTACTGGTGGATAAATCTACCCAGGGAGTAAATTTTTATCACTTTGTTGAATAATTTCATTTTGTTAGGTTGCATTTCATTGTTTCACAGAAAATGCTAGTTTAGAATAGTATGTCTGTAAATTATTCCCAAAATGCAGTATCTCAGTGTTGGGGTACTGTAAATTTTTCACTATTGCTATAATAACATAAAAATAACTAAGTTATAGAAATGGAATAACATTCTATTGCTTGCTTTTGCTTTATGGACAGCAGCTCAGCCACTGCATAGGTTCATTTTGTGACTGTTCAGCACAGTGGGTTAGATGAAGTATTAGCAGTTTAAAATGGACACGTACACTTTCAATTTCAGTGCAGCCCGATGATTTTTCCTATCTTGTCTGTTAGCATCATTATGCAATCAAAACAGTGCTCTCGACATTAACCTCCTTGGAATTTTTGTTTTGGCTCAAGGACATGTTGAGTGGCTAAAGCTTGATCCTGTTCCCATTAAAATCAAAGCTTCCTTTGATTTCAACTGCGTAGGCAGAGATCTTAGTGAAACAGCAGGATCTATCCGGTAAATTACAACAGTACCAAGTAGAGCTACATTTGTGAGACTACAAATGTCTTCTGTGCTGTGCTCTGAATGTTTTGAAAGTGTATTACTCGCAAAATATAATGACCTTACACAGATGGATTGACCCACTGTTTTGTTCAAACAGTAGAATAATTCTTTTCTGAATTATTTGCTCTAAGTATGATTATATTGCTCACTCATTCAGCAGTTTGTATTCAGTGCTTCTGTCTGTATTTGATCTACAAACAGAAGTAGTCACTTCACCTTTTATAAGCTTTCACTTCGTACTGCAAACAAGAACTGAATAATTCATAGTAATTATATTTTTTCTGTATGTGTTGGGGAATAAAGACTTTGACATTTTCACAGGTTTCTTCTCTCACAGGTTTCTTCTTTCTTGTTCTGTAGATTGTGAATATTCACAATTTGCACAGTGATAGTTAGTTTGCATTAAATTGTTTCTCTACACCAAGTTAAGAAACTGACTAACACAGCGTGAACTCTACTTTGTGCAGTCAAATGCCCCATTAAAAAAAAAAAAATTAATAATTATTCAGGCTTTTAAGTTTTACATCTGTTTTCCAGTAAGTATTCGTGTGATCAAAGCATGATTGTGATAATGTTGAGAGCTAAAATGGGAATAACATCGATATAGATGAGTCAGGAAAGAAGGAGGAAGAAATTACACTTGTCTCACACCAAAAAAAAAAAAAAAAAAAGAGAAATGGGAGATCATTTTAGAAAATGTCCTGTTTAGGCAGATCAGCACTCACTGTTCACTCCAAGGTAACCATTCTCCTTTCTCTTAAACTTTCATCTCAGCTGGTGCCCTATCCATGCTATGCCACTTTTGCTCCCTGCAAGAGTAAATCTAGCTGGAGTTCCCTTTCTGTTTGCCACTCACAAGTTACTGCTTGCCACTGTCTGCCTGAACAAGAGACAAGAAATGGAAATACAGTCTTTCTGCTACACTGACAGCCCAAAATTCAGGGGTTAACCAAAGGGAACCTATTCACTTTTTGCAAAGCACCCGCAGTCATGCATTTGCAAACAGAGCCCTGATATGCGATCAGTGAAGATGTTTATAGCTGCTGACAATATCACCCTAACTGGATGTAAAGAAATGGACTAATGGGTTCTGCCGACAAAATATCTTAACAGGGTCATGAACTTCACCTTCAGTTTGGTACATAGGCTTCCTTCTGGTTTGAAACAAACATGTTCCTTTTCTTCAGGAAGCTTTGGATTCTGAGGATTGGACCCTTACTAAATGTAAGGTAATTGTAATTATAATATAGTGAATGTAATAAATGCTGCTGTAATACAGTGTTAAGTGACATAAAATTGCCAAGTACTATAGATACATTTTTGCCTTTAATTAGAGAGAAGCAACCATCTCATTTATTCTAGTTAAATCAGAGACGTAATTTTTGAAGTTAGCATCAAAGACCTCATGATTTAACCTTACAAAGCACACTATTAATAATAATTTTAAGTGTACTTACATTAAACGATAATAGTGGCTTTTTATTTTATTACAGGATAATAATTTGGTCTTAGGGTAGATAAACCAGGAGATGGAAGGCCAAACCAGTGAACTGCTATACTATTATTAACCCTCTGCTACTGTGACCATCATTGCAACTGATGTTATTGAGCAGAAAAAGCATGTATCTGAAGAGTTTTAAAACAAATATTTTCAAGGCTTAAGAGAGTGGCATCTGAGGTCGTAGTGAAGATTTCAATACGCAGTACTAATTCATCCTGATTTGATGAAAGAAGCCACTGTTACTGCAATTAGTAGGCACTTGAATGCATGGAATAATTTCCCAAAGTCAGACCATGTTTCTAAACAGATAAATTAAGCAGTGTTTACTTATGTTTTTCTGATGATGCCACTGTGACTCTGTTGGGAGTAAGAAAAGGGGAATATGGACATTTTCCAATTTTTCCTATGGTGTTTTGAAAATGTTTTGAAATTAATTTGAAAATTGTTTCTTTGCTTACTCATTAGAAATAGCAATGGAGATATAAAAATATGAGTAATATTGTCTGTCACTTTCTAACTTTGTGATATAGTATAATATTGTTTCTCCTGGTACATCTGATTTGGAATCACTCAATTAATGGAGATTCCTTTAAGTAAATCATGTGACAATGTATTAGACCTCACTTCACTATTAATTATGAGATTCCAAGGTCTTAGGGAACTTCCACACTGCAGATGATTAAGAACATCAAATGTACATTTAACAACTTTCTTGCTGAAGAGCTCCACAGCACAGAACTCGGAAGCATTTTCCTTTGAGGTATTCTGTTCCACATGCAAATCTGATTCACTGCTTTGTACCACTGTGGGACACAAATGAGCTTCAGTTCACCTCAGGTTGGTTACTCAGAGCCTCCACATATATGTCTCTGTATTCTCTGTATTTTTCTAGATCATCCAGGTCTGAAATCTAAGCCTGAATCAAACAGGTTTGGTTTGGGTTGGGTTTTAGCTGGGAATAGAAATGGAAAAGAAGGGAGGAGGGATAAAAGCTAACAGAAGTAAAGTTTTGATCTCTGATAGATGTGGAACTAACACATGATATTTCTGGGCAGACAGATACCAGTATATATGTTTATCATTAGTTTGTACACTGGAGATTTTAGAGGAGATTTTGGGAGCTTGGATATTTTAGGAGCCAAATTTACTCTAGGTACCTATATCTTACTCTTTCAGAAACCCAAAAACTTTTCCAGAAGCTTGAAGCCACTTGAAAACCATCACCATTAATCATTTTCATTTTGTGAGTCAGATGCAAAAAACAGTCATCCTAATTGTTGGGAAAGAATGGAATGTTTTCCCAATTCATGTTTTTAGTTTGAATGCTTTTCTCTTTGAAGTAAATGTTTCAATCTGGAAATCATCCTTCATTCCATCATGAAAACACAAAAATCTTTCGTACAGTTCCATTTTCTTTCTTAGGTGTAAAGGTGCAGGAATGGCAAAAATGAACTTCCCAGTATTAGAATCCTTGGAAATAATGAAAAAACAAGGTAGTGTGGGTAAGAGAAAAATGTTTCCGTATAAATCTTTAGATTTCTCAGAAATGCAACATTATTTCAGCAATTAAGCATATCTAGTCTCCAGAAACACTGGAAGAAAAAAGACAGAGGTCAAGACAGAAGTCAACCAAACATGATTCTGCTGCCCTGAGACAGAATGAACTGGAAATGGCATACACCTCTGTTATCCATGTAACCCTCACACAAAAGAAGTAAGCAGCCAGGCCTACACAAAGACATACAAACAACTCATCCCAGCTGCCCATTCAGGTATGCAGACTCAGCTTGGTCAGATTGCTGCATCCCTTGGCCCAGACAGAAAGGTGCAGATCGTCTCTCTGTCCAGCGCTGCCATATATAACAGTTCTCCAGGCTCCACTGATTCTGTTAACTAGATTGCCATTAAATATAGTGATAGGTTAGACTTCCATGCACATCCAGATAGCTATATGTAGACGCCTACAATTTAACATCTTATTGCCAAAAGAAATCCATGTGGAAACAAACTCAGCAGAACTAAAGATGTCAGTTTTCTTCAATTTTAATATTGTTGCACATCCAAATGCCTGTGCAGTACTTACTTGCCTTATTTGTACTGAGCCACTTCACTCAGTTTTGTTGCCACAACACTACATCTTTCTAGGTTTCTCTGCCCTCCTGCTTGGTTTCTTCTCTCCCATGATCCATTTTTCTGTTTAGCTAATCCTTTTAGCTCATAAAAACAATAACAGGCATTAGAAGAACTCACTAACCTTCATGGCAATGGCATTATCTGCTTGCACGCTCTTACTAGTATCTCAGAGTACACGTAAGCTGCATTCAGCTGCTGCAAATGCACTGTGCACTGAGCTCATTTGGGGTGGGAGCTCATTTGGGGTGGGGTGATCCTGTGCTCATCATTTTCAGTAAAAGCTGTTTGTCATGTAACATACCCAAAATGAATAAATATGCTGAACCAAATCGTTCAAAGTTCATTTTTGCAAGGTACTTCTCTGTAGATATTTATCCATAGTCTCAGAATCATTTATATCCTTTAAAAAAAAAAAAATCACTTGGTTTTAAAACCAGAAGGAATCTTACTATACTATATATTTCTTCTGAAACAGTACATAAGGAGCTACGTTGCTTTGTGTGGACTGATGCCATCTATCCTAGTGTGCAGGATTTTGAAATCTGAGCATCAGAAGCAAGCAAAATACAGTTTTCATGCTATTTATATTTCTTTTAAAAGAAGATACAATATATATTGTATTCCACTCCATTACTTTGAAGGCAGTGAGTCTATGAAGTCTGCACTGGTGAACTGGTAAATTAGAAACTCAGAACATAACTTTTTTTTTTTTTTGTCTCATACTTCAGCTGGATTAAATGAACTTGAGGATTGAAAAGTAAAAATAGCAAGAATGGCTGAAATAATGAGATCCAGCCCTGCCTTACAAATTCTCAGGTGTTCTTACAGGGTTGTTTTGGGTTTTTTTTTCTTTTTTAAATACAAGCCTCATTAATTTTCTTTTTCTTTTGATAGTAAAATACAGCTCACAAACACTTGGAAGAAAAAGGCTGCTTTGTTATCAAAATAGCATATGTGATTTAGGAGCTGAAATTGCATTCAAAATCAGTAGAACTGAGACTTAAGTCTTCACATAACTCAGACACTTTTGAAACTGTTATGTAAAATTCCCATTTGGAAGAGAGGAGAGGACAAATTGCCAAGACAGAAAAGTAGTGTAAAGTTTGAAAGTAATCCCTGCTAAAGCTGTCAACATAGTATATTCAGCGAGTTCCAGTCCAACCCAGTTCTATCTTGCCTCATAACATCCTGCTTCTTACCTTTGTCTGAACACCTCTTGGCACTACATATGAGGTTTCTTTTTTTGGTTTTGCACACTACTTTTCTGTACAAGCAAACTACTTTTTGAATCCAGGTTGAGTTGGTTCAATAATTTTATCTAGAGAAATACTTTGACAGCTAAATTTGAAGAACCACCATAGAAAAAGGTGGTGTCAGCAGCTTGTATTCAGTGCCTCAGCAGTGAGCTGGTTACACAGACTTGGGCTAAATTCTACCCTCACTGTGAGCATATTCAAGCCCACATTTCACCTTCATAGAGATTTGAACGGTGAAAATGAAAAGGATAGCAAGTGGTCCAGTCCTGGAAATGGAATAGTTTGTTGAAGACAAATTCACATGGAACAAAAATGTTCAAAGCGCCTGCTGGATACAGAACCAGAATTTGAACTCATATACTTTACTTCTTGCATGAATGTCTTAATCACTTGCTATTTTGATATTCTGAGGCAGAGCTTTCACAGTCTGTGCTTATACGTTTCTTCTTTGTACAAAAATACTTAGTCATTATGCCAAGCTGCATAAATTATTCCAGTCTAGCTGTTAGGCCATTTGCTTCATTGATGGATTCCAGATGATGCACTATCAAATATCTAACAATTTATCCGAAGTGTGACAGAGTTTGTAGGAGGAACTGAAAACATTTCCCTAGGATGTCCCTACAGCTTAGAAAGCTTGAGCACCTGATCAGGAGAGTAATTTTTTCACTCTCCCTTGGTTTTTGTTCTCACTGATATCTCCAGAGATGTTTTATTTTGTGTCGTATGGAACATTTCTGAAGCAAACAAAATATTTTTATTTCATTTTGAAATGAAGAAAATAATAAAGCCTTTCAAAATTTTGGATACATACTTATGGCTGGTTTATTTTCTGAGTGCAGTTCATACAAAGAAAATAGGGACTTCTACAGCCATCTCCAGCACCCTAGTATCCCAGTTCCCATCCCCAAAGGCTCATGATACAGATAAAAATAGGTGGGGAAAGATCAGAGAGAAGCATTTGCTAGAAAAGGTGTGTTCACAACAGAGAATTGATTTCAAATAGAAAATGAGGATATTGTGGTAAGGAAAAAAAAAAAAAGACTAATCAATTGCCTTGGTTGAAGTAACATTTTAGAAATGTGTAACATTTTCCTGAATTAATAAATGTTTTAACAGTTTGAAAACCCTTGGTTTATAAAGGCTTTGCACATTATCTGCAGCAACAGCAACTTTATGCATGCATGAACTTAATGAACCAACTAACAAAAACAAAGAAGTAAAATTATTAATGAGACATTTGCTCAAGGCAGGCTAAATGAGTTGCTTCTCAGAACACCAGAGAGGTGTCTATAATGATAGGCAGAGAGGCACAGCTGATGATTTGTTTTTGTACAAAGATAGTGGTCAGTGGATTTACTGTTGCATGAAAAAAGCAACAGAGTTTGTGGGACTTTGGGTATAAATCTTTTTGTACATGCTTCATCTCCTCTCTCTTTACTTTCTTTTAACCCGTTTCCCTCCTCTTTCTTTTCATTGTTCCTATGACTTTTCTTGGGTATTGTTCCCTAAAATTTATTTTAGTCACTCTTTCTGAACTGTTTGAACTTAGTTCTTAAAAACTAACTGGCCAGAGTAACCAGAACGGAGCATGATATCCTTTTGAAATTTAGTTATCATTTTGAGTCATGTTTTTCCATGCTGTGCTTTGTTTTTCCATGCTTATTGGGACATAAGTCCTTCAGCTGAAGTGAAGTTCCCTTCCTCAGAGGTAAGCAGTAAAAGAACAAAATTTAACCTTTAGTTTGAGGTGTTTCACAACAAACTTCAGCTTCAGCAAGACACCATTTCTTTACAAGGTCTGGGTGATTGCGAACTGCTTACTTTTGAAGCCTACCAACAGCCTTTCATGATTGGTCTACAGAGGTCTCATGTCACAAACAAGTTTTAAAAGAACTTTTTGCCCTCTCTTTCTCAAAAGCTTAATCTTATAGAACTGTAATCTTTCAGTACTGTACAACCAATCTTATAGTTCAACATAAATAGATTAAACTGAGGTATACCCCACACCTAGAACTTGAAACAAAAATATTCTTCATTACAGGTCAAAATTACTCACGTGAAATGTAAAATTTTACTAGTCTTTTTTTTTTTTTCAGCCTGGAATCAGAAGTATGGAAATATACATTATCAATAATCAAACACATTGAAAAAACTCCTGAGTTTTCTAGCTCAGTTACTGAATTGCACAGTTCTATTGACCTTAGAAGTGAAAAGACACCCCACCCACCCACCCCCAAAAAAAAAAAAAATCCTTTACATACTTTATCTGAAATGGCTATTTGGAAGGCAGTCAGTACAAAGGCTCTTTAAATAGTGCCTGTGATAACAATGTTTACTTCATTTTCAGCATTAAAAAGATATAAGTGTTAAGGAATGACTATTCACAAAGCAGATGCTTTCTGGAAGAGAAATCTAAAACTGAAGAGATCCATAATAAGAAATTAAGGTGGATATTTAATGCAGATGGGTATAGAAAAGATTGTGTTCTAAAAAAGTCACAATGAAATTCCCACAAATTATTTCAGAATTGCATTATTTCAGAATGTTCTGTAAATATAAGCAAACAGGACAATCATCACAGGAGCTTAGATGCATATAGCAGAAATATAATCCTATTTTGCTTCATGACATGCCTGATCTTCTGATTGTGAGCAAAATATAGAACAAATATTGCCATGAAATCCAAATCCATAACTGTTTCAAGACCAGAGAATAAAATACTTTTATTTTCATATTATGAAACTAGTTAGGCTTAAAAGAAATCATAATAGCTATGCCTCTGGACTGTTACTCCAGGAGCTTTCTCTCAGCATTCTCAGTCATGGAGTTGAGCTCACTGATTAAGTTCTGCAGTCTCTCTACAGGTGGATTCAACAGGTGCTTTCACAGCTGCTGTTTATGGGTGTTTCTTTAAGTAACGAAGCTTTTGGATTTTCCACCATTTTTTACCTACCTTGCTTTTCACTCAACTGATGCCTGACTACTCAGAACAAGATCTGGATTTCTACTTTACTGTTTCATCAACCCAGTAGTATATCTCTCTGTAATATGATCCCACCTGTGATTTACATCCACCAGAACAAAAACTTAACAGTCTATGAAATTTAATGCATATTGTTTGATTCATTTATATTGAGCAGTACAGAACACAAGCTAAATTGTAAATTTATCACATATTGTTTTCAGAGTGAATGATTGGTCATAGTTCACATGCAAATCTGGAGCTGCACTGAGAATTTTAACTGCTTCATAAAAGTTAATGTCAGAGGTTTTCTGATGACTGCACCCATCTTCTTTAATGGTCTTATTTATTTATTTATTTATTTATTTATCTAGAACAGGCTTGATGCAAGTCATTTTTTCTTACACATTTTCTGTAGCCCCAACACGGCAGTTTATTTTTAGCCTCTTTCTCTCTTTCTGCTAAGTAACATGAGGAACTGACAATAAAATCAAAAAATTTCCTTCCACCTAATAAGATTAAAATTTATGCTTCAGTTTTCTGCCCATTTTCCCATTTATTGAAAACCTTATGCAATTTACGAGTGTGTTTCCTGATACATACTGTCTCCCCTACTTGAAATATTTTACATTATTGTGGTCCAGCTGTCTCAGTCAAAGTGCCAGAATGTTCTTAAGAATGTGTATGTATCTGTCAGGAATGAGGGCAAGAAAAGGGAGAATAAGAGGGAGGAGAGGGAAAATGATGGAAAGAGAAGATATTTTGGATTTATTAATAGCAACTTACCAAGACCAAGTACATTGTTTGCTGAAGCTATCTATATATATTTGACACTGAGATATAAGAGGATGGAGTTTTTATCAATGGCACGCACCCAGTAACCCAGTAGTCAGCAAACACTAGTCCTTCCATCCCAACATAGATGGTGTGGACTGCTTCAGTCATTCTCAGTCTCTTGGAATAATATTAAAAAAAAAAAAAAAAAAACACTCAACCACACACAAAAAAAAAAAAAAACCAACAGAGGGAAAAGTATCTTAAAGGTATTTGCATCAAGGCAAACATCATCCCTCAGGCAATTACTACTGTTTTAACACGGGAAATATGAAAAAAAGTCCTGGGCTTAGAAGGAATTAGCTGAACTGGGTTGAGCTTTTCCTCACCACACATTTTCACAGCCTCGAGAATGTCACTTAGGGCACAATATTGAAGGCTATTTTGATCCTGTCATTGTTTAACCCCACGCATCAAGTAAGCACCACACAGCCACTCACTCACTCCCTGCGCTGCTGGGATTGGGGAGAGCATTGGAAGAGTAAAAGTGAGAACACTTGTGGGTTGAAATAAAGACAGTTTAATAGGTAAAGCAAAAGCTGTGCACAAAAGCAAAGCAAAACAAGGGATTCATTCACCACTTCCCATCGGCAGGCAGGTGTTCAGCCATCTCAAGGAAAGCCATACATAACAGTTACTTGGGAAAACAAACACCATAACTCTGAATGTCTCCCACTTCCTTCTTCTTCCCCCAGCTTTATATGCTGAGCATGACGTCATGTGGTATGGAATACCCATTTGTTCATTTGGGGTCAGCTGTCCCAACTGTGTCCCCTCCCAAAGTCTTGTGCACCCCTAGCCTACTTGCTGGTCAGGTGGGGTGAGAGGGCGAAAAGACCTTGATGCTGTTTAAGTACTGTTTTGAATAATGAAAACATCTCTGTATTATTAACACTGCTTCCAACATAAATCCAAAATATAGCCCCATACTAGCTACTCTGAAGAAAATGTAGTCTATCCTAGACAAAACCAGCATGAATACCTAAAAAGATAATTCTGTCTAACTTTGTTGTCCAAGAATAAGGAGCATCTACTTACTTAGCAATAGTCCTTGTCCCCTGGCTGCTACCACCAAACAGAAAAGGCCCCAGATCTCACTAGATCTGAAAGACTCCTAGGAGTGATATTCTAGACAGATTTACAACTAATCCCTAAATAAAATCTGTAGCTATTCATACACAGAAAGGAGAGAAGGCTGAACTTTGTCCAAAGGCCATGTGGTGTCTGTTAGATGTGTTCTTAGCATGCTGTAGACTGATGTATAGCACAAAGTGATAGCACAGGTATTTTCATTCCAAAATCATAGGTTTGCCATATTCCATCTTCTGCACAATAGGTTTTGTTAAATATCATTTAAATAAGACACAGAACACTGAGGCTATAGAGGAGCCTAAACTGGAATACTAACCATATACTGCCCAAATATGCAGCCAACAAAGTAATAGTAATGGGTCTGGAGGAAAGTCAAATAGACTGACTCTGTAACCAGCTGCCAGGATATTCACAAAGAGACAGTAAAGAGTCTTGTACTACCTGTAGTTCAGGTAGTTCAGAATATAATAATCACAAAAGTTTTTTCCTACTGTGCTAAGTCTAAACTGTTAAGACTGACAACTTCAAGGTTTCTCAGAATGGTGCAGAAAGTAAGCTTCAAAATAGTCATAGGAGATTACTGCAAACTATTGCATATTGTAATACTTTCAGAAAGATAACATCAGATTTATTACTGAAAAGAAAATTACATTCTTAAAGAAAGCATTCAAAATAGGTGGCTCTCCTTTTCTACATATCTCTTTGTACAAGGATAGGTGTTGGCCATGAGTGTTGAACCCTCTTTTTAAATTAAACAGTAGATGTCACTAAATTATGTGCTAGCTTACTTTCTTTATATGGATACAAACAGCAGGAAAAAACAGACATTGTGATGTTCATAGAATCACAGAATGCTTTAGGTTGGAAAGGACGTTAAAATTCATCTAGTTCCAACCCCCCTGCCATGGGCAGGGACACCTTCCACTAGACCAGGTTGCTCAAAGCTTCG
>NW_010264748.1:34279-53951 GCF_000690775.1 Eurypyga helias
TGCCAGCGCACACTGCCGGCTCATGTCCAGCTTTTCATCCACCAGTAACCCCAAGTCCTTCCCTTCAGAGCTGTTTTCAATTCATTGTCCACCTATCCTGTATTTGTGCTTGGAATTGCTCTGACTCATATGCACTTGGCCTTGTTGAACATCATGAGGTTGGCAGTGGCCCACCTCTCCAGCCTGTCCAGGTCCCTCTGGATGGCATCCTTTCCATGACACACACAGCTTGGCGTCATCAGCAAACTTGCTGAGGGTGCACTCAATCCCACCGTCCATGTCACTGTCAATTTGTTAGAGATTGCTGATCCCAGTACCAAACCCTGAGGAATGGCACTCATCACTGATCTCCACTTGGACACTGAGCCATTGACCACAGGTCTTTGAGTGCAACCATCAAGCCAATTCCTTAACCATCAAGTGGTTCACCCATCATACCTATATCTCTCCAATTTAGAGACAAGGACATCATGCAGGACAGTATAAAATGCTTTGCACAAGTCGAAGTAGATGATGTCAGTTGCTCTTCCCTTAGCCACCATTGCTGTAATCCTGACTCAGGCAGCCACAAAATCTGTCAGGCATGATTTTCCCTTAGTGAAGCCATGTTGGCTGTTAGCAATCTCCTCCTTACTTTCCATGTGGCTTAGCATGAATTCCAGGAGGATTTGCTTCATCACGTTGCAGGCACAGAGGTGAGATTGATTGGCCTGTAGCTCCCTAGGTCTTCCTTTTTTCCCTTTTTAAATATGGGACGTTATGTTTCCCCTTTTCTAGTTAGTGGAAATTTCACCAGACTGACATGGCTTCTCAAATATGATGGATAGTGGCTTAGCAAGTTCATCCACCTGTTCCTCCAGGACCTACAGATGTATGTCATCAGGTCCCATGATGTTTAATTTTTTTAAAATAGACTTTCTGAAATTAATAATACACTTTAGCAACATCAAGTGATTGTGTGACTAATTTACAGCTTCTCAATGCTTTTAATGCACTTTTTGCAGGAAGTGGGAGGACTGAGTAATACTAAAGCTATTTCTTCTCTGTGAGGTGTAGTAGAATTTTAACTAACCTCACTACTTCTCAGAACAATCACTAAAATAAATGTGTGATATATAATCACATTTTTAGTTAACTCAGCACTTGAAATAACACATCAGCTCTCAGGAGAACAATTCACCAACCATGGTGAGTATGCAGCAACTTGCTAATCTTTGCTTTCTGAACAAAACTTTTTGAAATTTTGATTCCTTAGCTTCATATCCTCTTTCTGTGAAGGATAGGAGATCATTGTATCTTACGGGTATCAAGATTTTAAATGCATATTAAGTCTGTTTATAGCTTAATTGGCTACAGGTAGAGACTTTGAAAAATCATTGGACTAGATAGGTATGATTTTACTGAAAGCACAATTTAAGACAAAGACTAATAATAATAATAAAAATAATGAAATAATAAACCTAAAATTAATAATGCAGTAGTTCATTGATTTAACTAACAAGGGTTCCAAGAAGTTATGTAAGCAGTCCTACCAATGATGGAACAAAGAAATGTCAGTCTAGTATTCAAGCTCGTGCCTGGCCCTGTTTGCCAGTGTAGACATAGCTTTGTGCTTCATTTCCAACATTATGGCAGGTTTGCAGGTAACCATTTTCATTTTACTCACTTGCTTGTTGCTGTAGTTTTCTAGGCTAGAACTGGCTATGTGATTCTTAACTACCTCACAGCTGTATGAGGTGGGTTCATCAAATGTAAATGCTCTTGGGTAATTAAAGTAAACACTGTTTTAGTACAAACAGTTTATATGTTAAAGATTACTTGGAAATTTATTTAAAAATAATCCTCATCAGGACAAGTTTTATTCTAAATTTAATAATCAGAAGTTTTGAAGAGGACATGAAAATTTTGGATTGAGATTCCTTTCTACCGCTCAATACCACTGTGGGCACAAGAAGTATTTTACAAGATATTTCTGTGTGTTTGAGGGGTTTTTTTCCCATGTTACGGTTTTATTATCCTTTCTTTTTTACTCCTCAATCTAAGTGGTAGACGAGTGGTCAACAAATACCACAGTAAGAGTTCCTTATGTATAAAGTTTCAAGATGTTGAAAAAAGTCATATTCACAAAAATATCATTCTAAGAAAAGTAACACCCTCTTTAAGGGACAAAAAAAAAAAAAAACCACCCCACACCATAAAACCAAGGCACTGTGGAAGCCTTAGACCAATAAACCCACTGTCTTCATGCTCAGAAATTTATACATGTCCTAAATGCATCAGACTAGCTGTGCCATTCCCAGGTTCTCTCCATACAATAGGACTAGCATACCCTCAAGAGTGAAAAAAAGGAATTTGTGGATATTTCTGTAACTGCTTCAGTCGCTCTGTGGAACATTCAGAAATAATGAGTAAGTGTCTCAAGTGTATCTTTATTTTCTTTTTTCCGCCATATGGATAGGATTTCCAGACAGCAAATCTGTGGATGTTTGCCATATGGCAGAATATGTGGAGAACCCTGAGCATCCGGGTGAAAGCCTGGTCCCTAAATTTTCTTTTAAAAGGAATGACCTCTCAAAAAAAAATGGGAAATTTGTTAACCCGCACTTTGATATTTAATAAGGAGGCCATATAAAGCATATTGAAGACAGAACCCCTTTGGGTTTTTAACCTATTTAAAAATCTATATAATTTATTTCTCAACTAATATACAATTACTAGATATTATATTACATTACATTATGTTATGTTATGTTACGACACATGTTATGTTATGTTATGTTATGTTATGTTTTATGTTATGTTATGTTATGTTATGTTATGTTATGTTATGTTATGTTATGTTATGTTATGTTATGTTATGTTATGTTATGTTATGTTATGTTACTCTATGTTATGTTATGTTATGTTATGTTATGTTATGTTATGTTATGTTATGTTATGTGTGTGTATATATATACATATATATGTTTACTCAATTTATTTCCTTGTCCGTCTTCAAGGCCAGACTGGATGAGGCTTTGAGCAACCTGGTCTAGTGGAAGGTGTCCCTGCCCATGGCAGGGGGGTTGGAACTAGATGGTCTTTGAGGTCCCTTCCAACCCAAACCATTCTATGATTCTAATTATTGCTTGCCTCTTATTTCTTATGTCAAAAAACATTTGACTCAAGAATTTTCTAGAAACATAAAATGTTTATTTAGTGCTTTCATTCTTTTTTGTTCATAATTAAGATCTTTCAGCATTTAATAAGACTAGAATGTATTGGAAAGATAGTACATCTCCCGAAAATAACTTTATGTGCTTTTAATTTCCTTTATAAAATCTCATCTACTTCAATGGACTATTTCAGTTAATTCTTCCTAATATGCGATTTATTATCTAAAAAACAAAATTAGGTAGATTATTCCAGACCAACAATATTATTTTAATTTACAAATGAGAGTCTGAGTAGAAAAAATGGTCATTTACTGGCATTTTAAAAAAAAAAATCTTAGGTAATTATAATTTCTGTGTCAACATATTAAAGTCTTATCAGTACTTTCCTAAATGTTTTTGAATGCAAAGATTTGAATAAACCACATTTTTGGAATATAATTTTTAAACTTTGATTGTTTGCCACTCAATTCAACTAGAGAGTAAGCTTTATTTTGACATTTAATTTGTCAAAATGTGTGTCAGAGACTAAAAGCCATCAGGGTACCAATAAGGAGAACATTTAATTCCAAATTATTGATGTCTAAGGGATTGTGTGTGTTCATGCTACAAGTGGATTGAGAAAAAAAATTCTCAAACCCTGTTTCTCCCAGAGCTCATACACAACACTAATTTATTAACCAAAATCAAATGCTTGCAGTATTATTCTGTGAAAATTACCATTATTATTTTATTTCAAGTAATTAAAGCAGATTAATATATTCAAGTAAACATAAACTCATTTATTTTTGTTACCATGGATGAAAATTTTAAGACAAAGAAGCTAATAAATAAACTAATTGCAGTAGTCTGCTATGTCACACAGGAAAACTACTTTTTGGTCTCTAACAAAAGGCAGAGTTGTGTTACAAAAGTCTCCTTTCCCAGTTTCACTGTTGTGTGGTTTGAGCACTCAAAGAAGAATAAGTCTCCTATGTCTAATAAGGTGATTACAAATCTCTATTTTAAAATACACTTTTCATACAATTTAAAATACTTCATGATTTATTTTCATAAAATGTCAGAAATGTAGAGAAAATTCATGTTCTTGAATACATATTTCTGAGACATGAAACAGCCTACTGCCATAAGTCAGAATCACTGGGAAAGCAGTAGACCTGCAGTGCAAGGCAGTTGAAGACAAGAAGAAATATCTTAATAAAAACAGTATAAGAATCTTTAAAGAAAAGGATCAGTAAATACCTCCTTTCCTACATTTTTGCAGGGTAGAGGAGCCCTATGAAGATGAGACCTCTCTATACAATACATAAGAGAAGCTTTTAGTGATCCCAGATGAGGTGAAAGAAAGGTGAAAGAAAGAATACTCACTGCTCTGTCTACTAGACAGAGTGGAGGAAGCATCTGAGACCATTTTAGAGAATAAAAGATTCTTTTTTAACTGAAGAGCTGGACCAACCAAATATAAAAAAATAACTTCAACCCTGGACCACTGTGGAGACAACTATCTGCAGGAACAGATTGTTTCCTGCTTCTAAAAACTACACAAGGGAAGATAAATAACCAATCTTCCAGTTTAGTTTGAAGAAAACAACTAGGGATAACTTTTGCTTTAATTCATACAATGAAACGAGCTAAGATACATATATACATGCTTACATGTGTACATATATACAAAGACATATGGACCGACATCAAATTTGACTGGTTTTGCACCTATTTGTACCTCTTTTCATTATAGCTATCACAGTATTCCTAATCTGTACTTATCATTTCTTGATCAAATAACTGACATTGGAAGTAGAAATGAGACTATTTCTTTTGGCTATTTTCATGAAGCTCAGAGGGTACAGCTCAAACTGAAGTTTTCACTTCCCTGCTTCCACAAAATTCCCATCATTTAAAACTGGGAAGGCCTCATTATTCAGGCAGGCAGAGGATAAAATGACACAGAAGTCCATCACAAACCTATAACTCCATCAAAGGCGTAAGTGTTGTTTTTCCCTTTTTGTGAACATCTTTGCAATATACAGTTAGTCTCTAGCCATTTTTACAGAATGAATTTATTTTTTTTGGCCAGAATACTTCAGTTTTTGACCTCCTGAAGAGCTGAATCTGCCCAAGATATGCTTCAAGCAGCGCTGTGTTACCATTCACTATTTAAGTCAACACACACTCACATTTCATGCGTTGCTGAAAGTTTGCCACTGTTTGTTGTGTGCCTGCTTCTTAAAAACTATTTGGAAAGTGATCATTCATTAAAAAATGTTATCTCCAGAAATAAATTCAAATTCACTGAAGCTTGACTTACACACTGAGGTCTGTGGAACATGTTTTGTTTATTTAGAAGAACAATTATCTTGATTTGTAACATCAGCCTCCAAAAATACTTTATTATTCATTCGAGTTCTGCATTTTAAATACCCTTCATGCAGCCATGACCTAATATGGCCCTAATGAATACTTGTATTTTCCATACTGAATGCCCATTCTGTTTCATGATGCAGTTTTGTACTTTATTCCCTTTGTTATTCAAATGAACTTCTGGTAAGTGATGAATATGAGCCAGCATTTAGTTTTATTTAATTGCATGGGGTAATCAGATATGTCCAAATGACTGCATGGTGTCTGCAAAGCTTATATATATGTATTTCCTTTTTGTATTCTTCAGACTTAGATATGCATACAATACACAAAAGAAGGCTCAGTTCAAATATACAGCAATGATAATAGAGAACTCAGTAATGACCTGGTACAGGAAACAAGGTGTTTATTATTCTATAGACATCCATGGTTGTTAGATTTTTATTTTTTTTTTTTTACTTTAGAATGCAGCATTTCTGTAGCCAGCTTAAAAGATAATATAGCAAATTGACATAGATTTACTCTCATTTATTACATTTCAGTAAGCGAGAACAGATCTATAGGAATTCCTCACATTTCTAATTAGATTTAGTTTTGGCAATGTTTGTCGTGTGTATCTAAAACATTAAATGAACTGTTGCCATCGAGCTTTGTTAACAGGACACAAATGCTTTATCTTATAAATTTTCATGTTCACATTTCAGCTTCAGATTAGATTGAGTTCCCATATAAACAGGTTCAGCTTAATTTAGCTCAACAGAATTGTACCAAATAACATCAGCTTTGAATGCAGCCTGTTGTGCCATTTGAGGTTAGATACTATATTGAAGTCCAAGTACAATTTTCACAAAACAATCTTTGTAATGAATGATTTGAGATATTAATTATTGTTTAAATAAATGCTCAGCATTTGATCTAAATATAAATAGACAGGATTGTTGATGGATTTTTTGAAGTTCCATGAGAGAAGAAATTAGTCTTCTGGCAATGAGCAATATGAAATAGTAATAACAACGTCTCTCAATACCATTTGACTATAAGGTAATGAGCAAAGATATAGAAGTGCAAAGATCTGGAGACTGTCTTTAAAGCTGAATCATATGTGGGAATACAAAGAGACCCTATGAATGAAGGGATAATAGGAATAGAAAATGAGCAAACTTGAAAAGAACTGAAAAATACATGGATGTGAAATACAGTAAAATCAATTAAAAAGATGTAACCCAAAGAAGAAGTTTTTCAGTGATAACATTCAAAGTTTAGCTGATATGGAAGTGTCCTGAGCTGGATAGTGACAGAGTTAGAATATATTGCTTTTATCTTAGATGGTTCAAAAAGCTGTGTGGAATGTTTCATTTGGCTTCAAAGTGATAAAATGTCTCAATAGAACAGCTTATAAAGGCTGCTTTGTAATTAATGTGAGCTGATACCAAGCTACAGGATTATAGTTTTACCTATTCCTGATTTCGTCTATTCCCTCCTCTATCCCACAGAAAGACATAAACGAGGCTCCACAAATAGTACCTAAAGATGCAGTTTGGAAAGGCAGTGTCCATTAAGATAAGAAATTCCTTATTTGGGGATCTGATGTTACTTGAGCTGATGAACTGGTATTTTAAGACATGTATGCCCAATACAATGAGGAAGGTACACAGGAAATAGGACATTTGACGCGTTTCCACACCTAGCTGGTACTTTTGTACCAGAAGCAGGTCAAAACCTCTCCTGTTTGTGAATAAAGCTAACTATAGGTGATGTTCACTTTGGGAGAAGCAGGCATCTCTTCCTAGTGGAAATTTAGCATTCCCTTTATGATCAACATTTATCATGTGTTTTTCCTGGGATGAGATGGGATGGGATGGGGACGTTACATTCCAGAATATATATAATGAGTCACTTGAAGTGATTTCTCAACTGGTTTACTCATTCAAATTTCATTCATCTAATGCTATGCTATTTGGAGGCTTATAAGAACTGAGCTTCTTACCTCAGTTTCATCTTTAATGAATAAAAATGTACACACAGACTGTAAATATATCCTCCAGGTCTTCTAACACCATCTTTCTTGACAGCAATCTAAACACAGAGAATTAAAATCTATAAGCTGCAAAGAAGAAATAATTTTCTTTTTCTCCCCTCTCTCTTTTTTTGGCAATGTATCTTTAGAGGTCCACTGCTGAAAAAATGATTACAGGAAGTTTGACAGGATATTGTCTTTGATGATAGTGAGGAGAATATTTTTATTGCCAAAAACTGTAAGTCTTATATCAACATTCACAATTAAATTGAAATACCAAAAAGTATTTGAAACTAATAATGAATCACAGACTTGTTTGAATGTTTTTCATGATGAAAAAGCATGTTTGAAACTAATAGCATCCAGCATCTCCTCTAGGCAAAAATAAGCAAGAGCAAAAGATCATTTGAAAAAGATCATTTGACATTAAATATTTCTGTACAATTCATAGGTACGCTGCATTTTAAAAGCATTAGGTTATGTACTGGCTAACGCATCTATAAGAGTAAATCATTAGGGATAGTCATTTTATATACCAGGAACTATGTTGCTTCATAACAGATTTCAATAGTGGTGGTATTTTTTTATTTAGAGTAGTCATGATGTTTTTCTTAAGTGCATTAACTGAACAATGGAATCCTTTTTAACTGAAAGCAAGTGAGAAACCACAATTATACCTAGACTGAATTCCACAGTAGGATGTTAAATGATTGATGTTGAGTAATTTAGCTACAGAACAAGATGTGTTGTTTGGGTTGGCCATAGCACCTTTTTTCATTTCCCTGTAAGGCAAGCCTGTTATTTAAGGAAGTAAATGGACAAGGGAACATCGAGGTTATACACCTCAATTAATAGTATCTTGCAGGTCCCTTGGCTCTTTGTGTTGCACGCTTTTAGCTTGCAGAACTTTGTACTTTGCAAGAAAGAGAAAACATTTATAATTGCAAGGCATGCGATAAGAAAAGACATTTTTGTAAATGTTGAGTGTGTTTCTCTACTATTGCTATGGATATTTTTCTGAGACAGCTAAAACTCCTTGTTAGCTAAAAATGCTGTAAAAAACAAACAGTACAAAAAATATTAAATTCTGCAGGCTATCACAGTATCAATAACAATCATCAGAGTATTTGGCGATTCATCTTGGACTGTTGGAACTTACCTTGACTCAATTGCTCTGATCTTTGAATATCATCCAGATTTTTATGTGCTTATCTTTATAATCACCCTGGGATTCTGGTATGTCTTCTCATATTCTTTTAAGAAACTAAGACACTGATAATTATACACTGATTCAATTATCCAAGGTCACAGAGGAAGACAGAATTATACCTTAGGTTTCTGTTTGTCCAGGCACTGCCTAGTCCTTAGACTCATTCTTCTTCCTTTTAGCCCTTAAAGCAACTAACCAAAAACACCTTTATGGGTATACTGATGGTATAACATGAGATTTTTATATGATAAAAGGTAATGTTTTTAGTTGTTGCTAAGGAATGTTTATGTCAGCTGAAGGACTGGGGTTTTTTCAGTTTCTGATACTGCACCTGTGCTCCCAGTTTCTTCTCTACAAGACACATTGCAGGTGCATATCCAATATATTTTCCCCCAGTATCCCCTTCTTCTCTACAAGAAGAAGAGGCAGGACAGCTAATCCAAACAGACCAAAGGAATATTTCATGCCACATAACGTCGTGCTCAGTATATAAGTTGGGGGTTGGGCCAGCGGGGAATCCCCCACTCTCTCTCTCCCTGGCTCTGGCTCGCAGTCAGTCAATGGATGGTAAGCAGTTGTATCATTTGTTTTCTTTTCCATTATTTTCATGACATATTATTAGTATTGTTAGTAGTACTGGTACTTAGCATTTGCCCTTGATCAAGCCATGTGTCTAATCACCTCCTCCTTTTTCATATGTTTTTACAGGACTACCAGGAGGATCTGTTCCATACTTTCTTATTCCCACTTCCTGACTGGTCTGCAATAAATGTTTATGAAATCTTTGATCTATTGATGACATCAATAGGAGAAATGTATTTTACACTCTGGAATTCATAGATATTTTTAAAAGGCAGCAAACTGAGTTGATGGTGAGACACTATGTTTAAATGAGTTAATAGCTTCCAGATGGAGATAATGATTTTAGGGATAACAATGTGCACTACAGTTTCTAACACTGAAGGTGAATTGTCTAAGAACATTGTGAATGTTGCTAAACACTAATATCAGGCACAGGACAAGGCTAAGCAAGGATAAGTAGCCACATGTGGCCAACCCTTTTTATCCCTTCACCCCTCCTATAATTATTCCACCCCAAATTACATAAATCTCTCCCTTTTCCTGCATTAGGGTCTTCCCCAAGTCATCCCATAAGGAGTCCTGTGAAATACTAAAATGCACTTCCCCTGTGTCCCATCATGGTCAAGTGGATGGTGTCCCTGTCCATGGCAGGGGGGTTGGAACTAGATGGTCTTTAAGGTTCCTTCCAACCCAAACCATTCTATGATCATGTGTCCCACCCGCGAAGCAGCAGCCCCCATTAGTCCGGAATGTGATATGGAGAGCCTCCCCCAGTGACTCATGGTGATGGGTTTCACATGTGGACAGTGCAGCTGACAATCTGGAGAAGCCCTGAAAGGGGCCCAGACAGGTTGTTCATTCTTTGGAGGTCCTTATTTTGACTTCCCATATGGCATTGTGCTCCTCTGTTCCTCTGGGCTTGTCAAGATGGATTGTTGATGGGTTGATGGCTCATGTCATGGGTCTGGTAGTAGCTGGGGCAGAGTATTTTTTGGACTTTCCCCACCTTCCCCACTACCTTTTTGTGCTCCTTTGTGAGTGCCATGTATACCAAATACAGGGGTTTATAAGAAAGATGAAGAGAGACTGTTACCATGGCCTGTAGCAACAGGACAAAGGGTAACAATTTTAAAGTGAAAAAAGGTACATTTAGATTGTATATAATGAAGACATTTTTTCTTATGAGGTTGGTGAGACACAGGAACAGGCTGCCCAGAGAAGTTCTGGATGCCCCGTCATTGGAAGTGTTCAATGTCAGGTTGGATGGGGCTTTGAGCAGCCTGATCCAGTGAAAGATGCCCCTGCCCAAAGCAAAGAGGTTGGACTACATGATCTTGGAAGGCCCCTTCCAATCTAAACCTCCCTATGATCCTATGATTCTATGAATAAATGTATCCGCAACTGGGTGGGATGGAGTTTCCCAGGTAGAAAATTATTATAATGATTATATGTAAAATACTAGTAACAGATGTTGATATGTTAGTCTATTAGTCTAAACTTTTCAGTCTTAAAGTATGGATTGACTGATGTCAAATGAGGCTTCTTATAGCTGTACCATATCAGACATTTAAATAAGCCACACAGTTTCTCAGTTTAGAAGTTAAAACTATTATAGCATGCAAATGGCAGACCTAACAGTATATCATGCCATGGTTTCTCCAAATAAATAAAGATAAGTTTCATGGCTGAAACTGAGTTATTGAAATGAGCTGTATTATTAACAAAGAAAAAATGTCAGCTAGGATCATACTGGCATCCACAAGTTTCATATAAATGCAAAACAATGAGGCAGAAAGTATTCAAATGTCCACTTTGCACTTTCATGCACCATTGGTCATTTATTCCTTTTTATGAGATATACAAGCCAAGTCTTTTTTCTTCAGTTATTCAAGTACAGTTCCCCTGAAGTAAATGCATTTGTACAGATGTAAGTCAGATGAGAATTATGGAATGATGTAAACCAAAATATGCATCACCCTACTGAGATCACCATACTGAGATCATCAGTGATGTATTGGAAAGCAGTATTAGCTAAAATTTTAATTTAAAGATACCATAATAGATTGAAATAATATAACAGTCTGATAAATAATACCCTATGCTAATTGGTCATATTTTCATATCAAGAAGGAAATCATCTGTGCCCAAATGTTATGCAGTCTGAAATATTACATTAAATTATACAAACCACAATACAACTGTCACTTACAGTTTCATAAGCAAAGGAAACTGCAAAATGTTTGTTTCTTAAAAATTGACAAATTATCTGGCTAATCCAGGCAACAACATTTAAACAGGAAAAGCAAGACCATTAAGCTTTAGTACTCATGCAGACAAAGCAGTAGAGATGTCTTTGGGATAATTCTCTTAACAACCCTGAGACTGGACCCTACAGGAGTTAAGCCAAAGTAACAAAAATAACTAGCATATACATAAAAATAATGTCAGCATTCACCTTGAATTCATACCAATTAACCATTTCCCACACACTGAAGACAGAAAAATAAAATGTTTGTTCATTACAATGAGCAGCCTTGAATTACAAGCAGTACTGCATAGGTTTGCAGAGGCACTGCAGTAAATCAAGGCAGCTTGATGTGATAAAAAATCACAGGTATATTTATAGTCTTGCCAGAAGTTTCTCTTTTTACAAGGTAAATTGCATGAATCCTGTGAGATAGTTCTTGTTTAATTTAAAATAATAGATATTTGAGATAGCAGTGGAAAAATCACAACATTAAATCATGTAGTCAATGCCAATGTCAGTATATGATTGCATTCTGCAATATATTCTCCAGAGTTTGGACTCCAGTGCTGGGTCTCTTATTGTTTCCCTGTAAAGATTATTGCTCAAAATAATAGATGTTACATTTGGAAAATATTTTCTGCAATTCTTTTGACTGGTTTATTTTCATCACTTCAGGTCTGATTCTCCTTGTTTTTTAGGAAAAAAAAAAAAAAAAGAACTTAAGTTTTACCTGGATTGTGTAAAGCCATGTTGGTTGAGTGACCATGAACAACTCTGGAATTGCCTGTATCTGTTTCAGCTGTCCTCAGCTATAAAGAAGGTTATCTTCCTTCTTTGTTTTCTTGTGTTGATGTCATAAGGCTTCCCTCATTATCTTGGTGCAAAAAGTGCTCTGTAAAGAGTGCTACTCTTTAGAAAGAGTAACTGAAAGTTAAGTAAAGAAAGAAAGTAACTGAAAATGTTACTTTCTAGTATGATGATTTTGATATCCTTTTTGTCAGCCCTAAAAATCCCTTGCATTTTTTCATGGTTATACTGTTCAAGTACTTGGAGACTGTCACCTTATCCTGCTAAGTTATCTGGCCAGGCTATCAAAATTCATATTTCCCTATAAGTCAATCACTCTACCTCTCTATATTCTTTCCAGCTGCTGACCTTTATTAGGCATCTGAGAGCAAAGAGCAGGGATTCAGAGGTTTGCTTTTATACATGCTTGAAAACATGTTCCATCTTTATATTCAAGCTTTATTCAACCATGAATTTCAGACTTAACAACAAATCCGTCTTTACTGTCAGACCATGTTATAACTCATATGGGAAGAAAGGTTCACACTAAGTCTATGGTAATCAATGATTTTGTGTTTTAATTGCAAACTTCAAGAGATATTTAGTCTTGCTTTTGACCTTACCAACTATGAAAGTGATACTTACCTGTCTGCTCCTTCCCTTAAGCTGAGCTGCTAAGGTAAACACAGAATTCCAAGAAGCACAAAAACAGAGGTTAATGTGTCCTTTTCAAGGATATTATCTGCTTCAGCTACCCACTAAAACCTAACATTCTTTCTTTTTCTGTTTCTTTTAGTTCAAGGGTAAAAACGATGAGCTAATGTACTAGGTGATTTCATTGGGCTTATGTCAAGTTATACCAGCAAAGAACATGTCCTTATTGCTACTGACATGGACCCTTGATAGACATCAATGGAAGAGGTCTCACGCTATTGCCAAAATGCATACATAACTGAATGAGCAGTATGTGGGCCCTGCAAGAAAAGAGAAAGGTAATTTGGGTTAGACAACGAATGTCAGGAGAGTAAGTGCTTCCCCTCTGGTTTTGCACTGTAAGTTGATTCAAATGCCTTGTCAATTAACACTAGGAGAGATAGATTGATGAACTTTAGAATGTGTTCACTTGGGAAGAGACGATAATGGCAATATAAGGAGGTGAATCCATCACCTCCAAGTGCTTAGAGCAGTACTCTGCCTTGCACATTTCTTTGTGAACAAAATTAACTTCTCACTAATTTCTGTGACTTAAACTAAGTGGCAAGCCACCTTAGCAGAGGAAGAAGACTAGAATCTACGGTCAGCAAATTTGAGGTGAAACATTTGCATAAATATAGTCACCTAGGGTTATTTGAGATGCCCTAGGGCAATCGACCTGGCCATCTGTTGCCAATCCAGGAGGCACAGGTCCCACTAAGTACTGTGACATACGTACCAGCCCTGTTTGGGTACCTCAGATAGCATATAACATTTTAAATGTCACTGCATGACAATGTGCAGGTAATTGAATCATCAAATGGACAGAAAACAGAGCCGCAAATGGGCTTGAAGCCTGTGAATGTTCATGTTGCATAAAGGAATATACATCGCATTCATTTAGGTAAACCAGGCCATAAGCACTCTTATTGTAGGCAGTGTTCCCATTGATTAAACTGGAGGAGAATCTTGCCCTTAGCTGTGCTATGAATATTTAATTAACCAAATTGGACAACAGTGAACACCTTTGTGCCTTTTGATCCACTCATTAAATATCTTCAGCTAAAGGAAGCTTCTATTTTCTGTTAACTAGCAAAAGGAGGCTGGCTTCCTACCAAATCTATTTACCTTTATTGTCTTTTTCTTTCTCTTGAGCTCATGGCATTTCCTGCTCTTACCCTTTTCAACAGTTTTACTTGCCCTTAAGCTAAAAGCACATACTGTAGGTGTTCAGTCCCAGTTTCCTCAGCTACCCACCAGCAAAATGGCAAAAAAAATTTATAAACTTCCTGATTGTAGGTTTTCCTGATGGTTCCAGTTAAGAAAAACCTAATATTTGGGAGGAGTGGTCCTGAGGATTCTCTGTTATTTTTCTCACCTCTGTTATTGTGTATCTGAGAGAAACTTAAAAAATCAGAAATGGTTGCAATAGTAATAGTAATAAGTGGTAGTAGTAATAGTAGTAGTAGCAGTAGCAGCAGTAGAGGTAGTGATGCTAATGTAATTCACTCTGCTTCTGGAGTCCTGAAGAGTAAATTTGGACACTGTATTTGGAGAAAGCAAAAGATGGTGAACAAAGGGAAGAAGGAGAAATTGTTGTCGTCCTTTTTAAGGGCAACAGAGGAACAAATTAGAAACAGTTTGGAAATACAGAGATCATTTCAGTGGGTAACACTGATAAATGGGACTCAGAATCAAAACCAATCAAAGACGACCAGCAGTGTTTAAATTGGGGTTGTGCTGACCTTTATTTTGATGTGATATGCTCTGCTGACTTTGTGGAGGAAGGGCATTTCAGACAGAATTTTCAGCAGGTTCACTGGTTCTTATTTGTTTGCTGGGTTGATATATTACTGGCTATATAAATTGTTTAGTGCCACAAGTATGATTATTAGCAGCAAGAACAAGAGGGTGACCATACACAGACTGGCAAATCATTATTTATCTTGAGGCTTAGCAAAATAAAATGCTAGACAATTTATTTCAGACTTCACTGAGACCATCCTTATTTTGACCAGTGTCTCCTGTTATTCTGAAGACAAAAGCACAGAGAATATTTGCTTTTCATAGGACACAGCCATTGTTCATGTCTCAGACCAAACTGACAGCATACAGAGTTATGAGCAATGACATTACAGAGACAGTCTGATGGAACTGGCAGCACTCACTGTGGATTGAACATGCATCAGCTGTCAGTCCCTGGCAGTGGATAATCAGTGGGTTATTTTATTAGCATTACACAAATTTTCCTTAGTCACTTTCCAATTTCTTGTTATTGGAAACTCATTCTTTAAATTTTTTTTTAACCTTCCAAGCCTTTAAAACATAGCACAGAAACCTGCAGAAGAAGGGACAAAGAACAAAGAGCTGAGGAGGAATTTTGGTTAAGTTGATTTAGCAGATGGAAATGTGTAACTTTAAAGCTGAAGCTGTTGAAATATTTCTATTGTAAAATTGTGTTTATGGGATATACAAAGTGAAATAAAACTATAACTGAAAAAACAAATCCTGAAACTTCCAACATGGAAAATTTCTGTCTACCATTGTCCAACTTCCAGATTTTGGCAGTCTTTATTATGCCTGTGCCATTTTGGATTCCATGGAATAATTCAGGAAATTCACAGTAAATTTAACATAGTAAATTTTTCATAGTAGGTTGAATCCATAAGTACAATGAGTCCTACAGAAGTCTAATTGTTTGCAACAGAGATTTTAATCTATATTAAATTGAATAGATGGGTTAAAGCCCAAATAATTTCTGGATAATTTTCCCTTTGTTTCTAAGACAAACGCCAATTGCTCAAAACATTCTACCAGCAGCTGGAATTATTTGGCTATGGCAGAATTAAAATGGCAAAATGTAAGATTTATTTAGTCAAAAAGCTGAATCATATATGAGCACCAATGTTAAAGGAGATCTTAGTTCAACAGTAAAGACAAATTCTGGGAACATCTGTCATAAGCCTAAGGGAAAATACACATTATCCACAATTCACATTATCCACAATTAAAGTCCTTTAATTGTCTAACATAAGCAGATTTCAAAGCTTCTGCAGCTACAGCCTTAAAGTCATATGCAAGCACTAGAAAGAAAAGAAGGGCCTTCAGAGGGAGATGCAGAACACAAAGATATATGTCTAAAGTTAGTCAGTGTGGCAGTGTAAATGACTCTCACAGTATTTCAAAGTACTTCTTTGTTTCCTTTTCTGAACCTGGCAGCATATAGAATAATCTCACAAGGATTTCAATAAGAAAGGCCAAATATGATAATTATTGTCTTACCGTACTGCTACAGTCAAATAAGTACCACAGAAACTCAGGGTGTGGCACAAGATTTGGCCCCTGTCATCCCCAAACAGCCACTGGTTGGATCCCCAGCAGACCTGGACCAACATGAGAGTGAGATTCTCTGTGCTGAATGAGACCTTCTTCCTAAGAGGTGTGGAAGTATCTTTGCATTTTGTTGTGAAATCTGGCCAAAACAAAAACTGTGGTGATCAGGAAGGATAAGCACAAAATGGAATCATCCCCACAAAAATGTTTCCTTCATCATTTGTAAAGAGAAAGTACAACAATTTAGAAATTATAAACAAAAGTGACTTTCACTGGAGTTACATTGTCCTATTGTAATTCAGAATTGCAGCACTGATACTTGTTATATGCAGGAATACCATTGCACAGAAATGCAAGAAATCATAACTGCAGAATTTTTGTTGGGCTCGTTTTCTCAGAATTTCTTACAAAAAAGTTAGAATGAGGTTCTGCACTCTAACTTGGGCTGCATGAGTTGCATGTGATATGACTACAATAATAACTGGAGATTCTTGTCTAACACTCTAGAAGCAAATCAAACTCAAAACTTTTTAGGGTTACAGTTTGGCTAATGGTATCACAGAAGACAAAGTTAAGGGAGCTTAGAAAAGAAAAAGGGATATAAACTTGGCAGGAATGTTTAATCTTTTGTGTGTGGCACCATTCCTAAATAAATTTAACCCAGAGAATTAAGATTCTTTTGGCTTCCAGCATTTTTTTTTCTGGGTTAAACTTAATCAGGATATTCAAAAGCTGTGATGTGAAGCAAACAGTGAGGATCCTATTTCAAAACTAGGAGACACATATACCTGCGGCAGAATTATTTGTGATCAGCTCATAAAAGATATATCCCCAAATGCAGTAATTTCAACCAAAGTATTTCTAGTCTGATCATGGATATTGTCTCAATGTAAAAGTAATGTTCGCAAAGCAAATTACATTCTGTAAATTGCTTATCCACTTTCACTCTGTAACCAGTGTCACATGGGTTTTTAAAGAGCTGGTTCAACTGACCTATTCATCTATTAGCTGACAACATTTTTATGATAAGAAAATTCCCTTCTCAAAAGTGCATCTGCCTTTCCTATCTTTCCTATCTATTTTCTGTTGTGGTATGGTTTTTGGTATTGGTTTTTTTTTTTTTCCCCCCTTAGCGCAAGGATGTTTAAAAATAAGATAAAGCTATTTTCTTTGTTTCCTTATGATCCAAGAAGGCATTTTAATTTGATCAACTGTTTATGCCAGCAGTCTACAGTTTCAGATCTGAAAGCTTATACAATCAAATTAAATGAAGGCATCTATCTCAACTGCCTGAGCTGCAAGCAGTATCCCATCCCAAGTAATTCTCACCCTACCTCACAAGTGGAGCAATACAATAGCAGCAAGTAATTTTGCTGAAGTGGAAAAAGACATCTGTAAAAATATTCTTATAATATCGAGCACATATCCTTTCATATTGTCTGAATTTCTTATCTCATCAGATTATAAATATACATCACTTTTTCTCTTAAAAAAATAAATGGAATCAAAGGTAATATTTAAAAAAAATAGCAAATGCTTTGTGTCCCTAGATAGAAAGAAATATTAAAGCTTCCTTATAGGTATAATTTTGGTATAAAGAAAGAAGATAGTAAAAAAATTTTAGAAGTCTGTCATGTGTCATTAATATTTTGCATAATATTTTTATCTGCTCCTTAGAGAAATGCAGATAAGGGACAATTGTACTTTAAGCAAAGACTTCACAGGTCATCAATTCTGATTTTCATTTTTCCTTATTTGTTCCCACAAATCTATTTATTTTTGGAATAAGCACTGGGAAATTAATACCAGAGTACTTCCTCCTATTCCTCACTATCTTAGCCTGTAACACAGGACATTCCTTTCATGTGCAATATTAAGATGGCCCTACTTAATCTGTAGGTTAGGTCTTTAATCAGGTTTTAAAAGGCTAATTGCTGTATTTGCATAACATACATTGCTAAGCCACTACTAATTGGGCAAGCTGAGCTAGACACCCCAATTTTTTTTTTTTATCCCAAATTTTCTTATTTTTGCCTTCTCTGCAATTTTAAAAATACACTCATTTACAACTGTATTTTTAAGAAAAATGAAATTTGCAAACCTGACAAAATAACTACATTTTGCTGCTTTTACTTTTAAAGGAGGATTTTTTTCCCTGTATTTCTAATGCATTTTTCTAGATTTGACTGCTGAAGGAATCAATTTTCTACAGAGATGGCAACACCTTTCAATAAGAAATAAAACCTCTACGTCTTTTTCCTCAGCACTATCTTCATGCTATTTCGTTTTGCACAGTTTGCTGTGATAGCCAGCATTTCTTTGGCCATCACTGCTAGAGGTACATACAATTCATAACACAACAGAAATTATTCTCAGAGCATTACCACCACACAAAAAATAAATCAAAACAAGAATCTTCCTACTTAAGTTACCTTAAAAGCCCTGCCTCACTGTTTGCCCCATCTGAGCTGAAAGGCATGAGGCTTTCCTTCTTCTCTTGAGAACTTCTCTGCAGAGGACAGTGCAGAATGGCTGATGGCTTATTGCTGGATGGAAAGACAGCACCACAGGCAAGAAGGCTGCAGTCCCTAAATTAAGTCTATCTCTTAATTTTAAAGGTGAAGCATGGTGCAGGGACAAAAAAAAAAGCTGACACACAAAAACCCAAATCATCACCAACCCCCCACTCCCCCACAAAAAAACCCCACAAACACCAAAAAAAAACCCACCCACCCAAACTAAAAAAAAAAAAACCAAAAGCCTAGTAAAAGGAAGAATTTTGAAATTACACTGAAGTTGTGTTGCAAGCTCTGTGAGGCAGAAATTGGTCTTCAGACACTCCCTTGCCTCCTAGCAGTGAGGAGGTAAGGAGAAGGAAAAGGTGGTGGTGATGGTGAAGGCTGCCTTTAACCACAGAATCTTAGAATCACAGAATCTGAGAGAATCACAGAACGGTTTGGGTTTGAAGGTATCTTAAAGCCCATCTAGTTCCAACCCCCCTGCCATGGGTAGGGACACCTTCCACTAGACCAGGTTGCTCAAAGCCTCATCCAGCCTGGCCTTGAACACTTCCAGGGAGGGGGCATCCACAGCTTCTCTGGGCAACCTGTTCCGGTGCTTCACCACCGTGTCCATGAAGAACTTCCTGATATTTAATCTAAACCTCCCCACTTTCAATTTAAACCCATTACACCTTGTCCTGTCACTACAGGCCCTATTTTAAAAAAAGCACTACATTGTCTTTAAATTTGATGTCAAGACCACTAAATTCCAATTCACCTCCTTGAAGT
>NW_010264748.1:54067-55804 GCF_000690775.1 Eurypyga helias
TATAACAACTTCCTCTTTATCTTGGTACTGCCGAGGTCTTTATCTGCTCCAGGAAAAGGCAGGATGTGTGGTGGATAGCTCAGTGCTACAGCATCCGGCCGCGTGGCTGTCACGCTAAGGGCTAACACGGGGATGTCCAACCCAGATCAGAGAGCCCCAGAAGCCAGAAGCCCTTCCCCAAGCGTCCCACTCCCACCTCTTTGCCAAAGAGGACAGCACTGGGGCCTGTTGGGTTCTCATCCCTGCCACTGTCTGTGTAGGATGCGGTTATGGTCTCTTCCTGTGCCCTTTAGCGTTGGTGTCATGATCCTTCATCCATTCTTGTCTTTCCATTAGCACAGATACAGCAGAGGGGAGCAAGAGGTAAGTCCTCCCTTGCCACTTTTTTCTGTATCTTGTTGGATGAGGAGGCCCACAGAGTAGACAAAGGACATCCTCAGGCTGACAGGGGATGAATCTCTGCCCACCCACCCCCACCCCTTCCTTATTTCTGCTATGCAAACAACAAGTTGTAGCACCACCACGAGACACCTATTGTCCTTAAACATGTGCTCAGCATCAAGCAGGGCTTCTTAACTGCAGAGGATGGCAACTTCTCCTCAATGCTCAGAGTCAGAGTTTGATGTTCACCCCCAGGATATTTCTTCTAAGTAGCTACTGTAATTGTTTCACCATTTAGAGGCACTGAGGCCACCCTATGATGAGCACAGAGCACACAGGCTCCTTGCCTAGGATCCTGGATTGTACTGTGACAGCCATGTAAACCAGGGATCAGTTCTGCAGCTCTAAAGTATTTTCTGAACTATATTCTTAATGTCCACTTCCCTCCAATTCCTCACTGCAGTACAGAAATCCCAACTTCCAGTATATCTGGATTATTACCAACGGTACTTAGGAAAAGAAAGAAATAGGTCTTCAAGGTGAGGTGCTGTGATAGCTTTCATACGGAAACAATTACTGTTTTATTTGTTTTGGAGGGTCCAGTTGTGATTTATGGCAAAATTCTATAAAAACTCCACCTCTACTACCCACGAAAATGAATGTTTATGGCATTATCTGAGAAAAGATGCAATGCCAACAATAATGCTTCAAAACACAGTGATTATATTACTTCCTGTATTTCAGCTGCTGGTTTTGAACATGTAGAGAGTGGTCACAAGCACAGCTCAGGGGAACATTGTCAGCCTGCATTTCAAGTGATATAATTGTTGTCTTGAACCCAGGCAATAAGAATTCAGGTCACCCTTCTGGCACTGAAACAGCTAATGTAGAGTCTGGCTCACAGTCAGATCAAGGAGCTATGAGAATTTGCTGCCTCCATCTGACCACTGATCTTTTTGTCACATATCACAGGTCCCATCGCAGACCTGGTTGAATAACCCTCCTGTTCAACCCTGACTTGCCACAACCCATAACTTGCTCTATTTATGGAGAACATCAATGACTTGAGCTTATTCCCAAGCATCTCTAAGTTTAGCATAGCGGGGGGACGACCTTGGTGCACAGTACCCTGATGGAATTAGCTGAGTCAGTTGAAGGGGTTATTTCCCCCCAGATGGGGACAACAAATGGAAGTCCACTGCAAGCAAACTCAGTAGAACTATAATTCCAATCTACTTCTCCATACCAGGTGATATTTAGCCTGAAATATTTTAAAGCACCATAATGAGGAATAGGAAGAAATAGTTCACAGGAAGTCTGGCCTCTGGCATACCAGACACTGTTTCATAGAATCAT